>NC_092333.1:211090000-211380000 GCF_046630445.1 Rutidosis leptorrhynchoides
TTACTGGGTTACCCTACATGTTGTAGAACCAGCACACCAACAAAATTGTCTTTTATTTTAAAGTTCAAGCATACCCAGCTCAGAGATGAGATAGTTAAAACGTTTCTCATCTAAGGGCTTTGTGAAGAGATCTGGTAACTGCTGGTCTGTTGAAATAAAATGTAGCTCCACATCTCCTTTTTGAACATGATCCCTTATGAAATGATATCGAATGTCAATGTGCTTTGTCCTAGAATGCATCACAGGATTGTTGGTAATAGCAATTGCACTTGTGTTGTCATAGTATATTGGAGTTTTTGTAACATGAACACCATAGTCCTTCAGCTGGCTTTGCATCCATAGTACTTGAGCAGTACAACTACCAGCAGAAACATATTCTGCCTCAGTAGTAGATGTGGACATAGTATTTTGATTTTTGCTCGCCCAGCTGACTAGCCTACCACCCAGTAACTGGCAACCACCAGTAGTAATTTTCCTGTCTATCTTACATCCTGCAAAGTCTGCATCTGAATACCCAATTAGCTCAAAATCCTGGTCTTTGAAATACCAAAGACCACGTTTAGCAGTACATTTCAAATACCTAAATATCCTTTTTACTGCTAGCAAATGTGACTCTTTAGGATTAGCTTGATATCTGGCACAGAGACAAGTGGCAAACATAATATCTGGTCTGCTGGTTGTGAGATAAAGTAGGGACCCAATCATACCTCTATATTCAGTAATATTGACTGGTTCACCATTGGGATCAACATCGATTTTGATAGATGCTGCCATTGGAGTCCCTATATCTTTTAAACAGGTCAGACCAAATTTATTTAACATATCTTTGATATATTTATCTTCACTTATAAAAATTCCATCATCAAGTTGTTTAATTTGCAATCCTAAAAAGTATTGCTAATCTCTTTGTAAGCTCATTTCATATGTCTTTGACATAAGTTTTAAAAAATCTTGACAATGTTTCTCATTTTTAGATCCATAAATAATATCATCCACATATATCTGTACAAGCAACAGATCACCATCTATCTCTTTTGAGAATAGAGTGGTATCAATTGTTCCAACTTTAAAACCTATACCAGTGAAATACACATGAAGTGTCTCATACCATGCTCTTGGTGCCTGTTTGAGGCCATAAAGAGCTTTGTCTAACTTGTAGGCATGGTCTGGATATTTACTACTTACAAAACCAGGAGGCTGTTTGACGTAAACTTCTTCTTGCAGCTTCCCATTTAGAAATGCAGACTTAAATACGCTAAAGTTCATCTTAGCAGCATATGCCAAGAACAATCTGATAGCTTCCATCCTAGCCACTGGTGCATATGTCTCTCCATAATCCAATCCTTCTTCCTGTTTAAAACCTTGATCTACCAATCTAGCTTTGTTTCTGATCACAATCCCATCTTCATCCATCTTATTTTTGAAAACCCACTTGGTACCAATGATCTTCTTAGTTTCATCATCAGGTTTTGGTACCAATGTCCAAACCTTATTCCTATCAAACTGAGAGATCTCTTCTTGCATAGCTCCTGCCCAGCTTGGATCTTTGATTGCTTCTTCAGGACATGTAGGTTCAATGGTAGATACAAAGTATATATGCATACAAAAATTGTTGGTTGCATGTCTTCTTGTTTTAACACCACTGGCTAGATTACCAATAACTTGTTCAATTGGATGCTCCTTTGTCCATCTAGTGTTATGAATAGGTGAGTTTGTTGTGGAACACACAACATCTTGATCATCAGCTGGCTCAGAGAAATGAGCAGCTGTGGGAGACAGCTGTTCATTATGAGTGTAACCAGCACCAGCTTGAGATCCTTTAGAACCAGTAGACCTATGATCAAGTTATAAAACTTTAGTAGAGCTAGTAGGTCCACCTGGTTTAGACACAGATGGAACAGAGTATTTCATCTCATCATCAGAGAACCCAACAACATGGATTGGTGAAGGATTTGCTACTAGTTCTTCTTCATCATCTAGAGCTTGCTAAGTTGGCTCTTCAAATAGTAACTCCTTATCTTCTTGACCAGAAGATGAAGTAGGGGCAGTTTCATCAAATGTAACATTAATAGATTCATCAAAACAACCCCTTCTTTTATTGAAAACCCTATATGTCTTTGACATATTGAAATATCCAAGAAATATACCTTCATCAGCCTTAGCATCAAACTTGCCTAGCTGATCCCCATTGTTTAGAATGAAACAGGGAGTGCCAAATACATGAAGAAATGAAATTGAGGGTCTTCTGCCTTTGAGAACTTCATAAGCAGTTTTCTGATGTCTTTTCACTATTAAAGATCTATTCTGAGTAAAACAAGCAGTGTTCACAGCTTCTGCCCAGTATGAATTTTTCAGCCCAGACTCAGCCAACATAGATCTTGCTGCTTCAATGAGAGTTCTGTTTCTTCTTTCTGCAACACCATTTTGTTGAGGTGTTCTCACAGCAGAAAAGTTTTGCGAAATACCTTTGTCAGCACAAAATTCTTCCAATGTAGCATTTCTGAATTTTTTACCATGATCATTTTTAAGTTTCTTCACCAGTTTCCCATTCAGTAGTTCCATTCTTTTGATAAAATTGATAATTTCATCAGCATCTTCACTCTTTTGCTTCAAAAAGAATACCCAAGTGTATCTGGAGTATTCATCAACAATCACCAGTGTATACTTCTTCCCACCACAGCTGGCTATGTTAACAGGACCGAAAAGATCCATATGAAGTAGGTGAAACGGTTTCTCAACAGATGAAATCTACTTTGACTTGAATGAGGCATGGTGATGCTTCCCTTTTTCACATCCAGGACACAATCTGTCCTTCACATAAGACATTGTGGGTAGCCCAGATACTAAACCTTTACTAGATAATTTGTGAATATCTTTAAAGTTGAGATGTGAGAGTCTCTTGTGCCATAACCATTTGAGGTTGTCTGCTGCCTTTGAATTAAAACAAGTATCAGTTGTTGTGACTGCTGTGTTCATGTCAATTTGATATATATTCTCATGTCTTTTAGCTGTCAGCAGTGGCTACCCTGTCTTATCAAAGATAGTGTCAATTTTCTTTCTGAATTGAACTATGTTAGTTTTGCTTGTCAGTTGATTTATGCTGAGTAAGTTGTGTTTAAGCCCAACGACATATGCTACATTTGAAAATGTAACATTCCTATTTGTTAAAGTACCAAAACCCTTTGTGTAACCCAACGAATTATTTGAAAATGTAACATTTCTTTTCTTGATAGTCCATTAGCAGGGACTTACTTCCGGTCATATGTCTCGAACATCCACTATCGAGATACCAGATTTGCTTATTTTGAATGCCTTGCACAGTAGCTGAGAGATTAGTTCTTTTTGGAAACCCATCCAAGGATGGGTTCTGAAAGGGTCATCTTTGATGATCTCTTCCTGTCTGCTGGTTTGCTTGAAGAAGCAGCAACAGATGAGGTTAGGGTTAGAGTACACCAGTTAGCTAAGTGAAACTTGCTGCCACACTTGTAGCATTTTCTCACATTTGGTATCGGTGACTGGTTATACACTGAGTAAATGGGGGCAGTAAGATTAGGTCTACTTTCAGATATGGCAGCTATGAGCTGGTCAAGCTTGACAGTCATTATCTCAGTGGTAGATCACCCAGCACATGATTCCACAATTTGGTCCACTTTAGCTTTTCCCTTAAGGGCAGCTTTCTTCTTAGAACCAGTACCATAATCATGATATACTGCTTTGCCTTTGTTATTCGACGAGCTAGTGTGGGAAGTTACTGACCCGTCAGCTGATACCGGTCGGCTAGTATGAATCTTGATTGCTACCTTTGAATTGCCATTATTGTGTTTTGCTGGCTTGTCAGCAGCTACTGGTTGACCAGTAAAATTTTCATCAGCAGGCTCAGCATTGGTGGAATTTGAACACGAAGGGGAATCAATTGATTTCAACTTTCTTTGATTTTTTTCAGTGATCTCCCTTTTAATGCGTCTTTCTTTTAGGGTCATATAGTAAATGCTTGAGGGATCAGTAGTTTCATCAATTGAAATACTGATTTCCTTGGCTTTTACTTCACTCTCCAAAATTTCTTTCATGGACGGTGGTGAGGTCTCTGTAGGTCTGACAAACTTATTTGTTAAGATCTTTTTACCCTTAACTATCTTAGAAAATTTATTTGGCAACACAGCTTCAGGATCAGTTTCAAGAATGGGGTCCATAAAAGTAACTTCTGCAAGAGCAGCAGCAGCATAGTCACCATCAAAGAAGGCTTCAACTTGGGCAGGCACCTGCTCATTTACACATTTAGTTATGCGTTGAGCGGATGTACACCATGAAGCAACAACCTTTTTGAGGTCGTTTAGCTAGTTCTTAACATCTGCTACCTCAACGTGAAGGGACTTTAGAGCAAAATTTTATTTTTCAGGTTTTGAAATTTCATCCTTCAAGATTTTAATTTCATCAGTTTTGCTTTTAAGTTTATCATTTAAAGATTTGTTATCATTTTTCAAAACTTCTTCACGTTTACTGCCTCTGCATAGATCAACTCTTAGGTGGTCAAACATTTCGGCTTTTTCATCATCAGTGTAAGTTCAAAAATTATCAACCTTATACAGCATTTTAGTTTTCCATTAAGGTGAATCCTTTTTCAGGTCAGCTTCCCTCATATCAGATACAAATGTACTACCATTATCATCCTCATCAGACTCCTCGACCTCCTTGGCCATCAAACACAGCTTTTTACCAGAAGCATAACCAGCATCATCATCATCATCATCATCATCATCATCAGTATCACTGTTAGAAGATGAAGAAGAGCTGGTTTCATCCCAGTCATGATGCTCAGCAACTAGAACCTTTTCTGGATTCTGTCCCTTCTTATCAGTCTTTGAACTCTCCTTCATCTGAGCTTTCATAGCTTTGTACTTGTTCTTGTACTTATTAGCTTTTGAGAAAGAGTTAGCATGTGAGATTGAAGGTTTTCTGGACATGCATTCAGCAGCAAAATGTCCAACCTTCCCACAATTGTAACACTCAGATTTAGGACCTTTGACCAATTTGTCCAACCTTCCCACAAGGTTTTCTGGACATGCATTTGTTTTAGGCTTTACTTTGATTACATAGATTGTGTAGCTCTCTTAGTGATTTGAGAAGTGAACCAATTTGTGCTTCAACACTTTAAGTGATCTAGACAACTACATCGAGAATTTCAAGTGATTGTGTTCTTAGTTTATGTTGGTTTTCATTTGGCCTTTAGTCAACATAGTGGTGTTCGATTATCTTAAGTGATTTTGATAGTTGAAGGGTTCTAAGTGATTTCAACCCAAGCATAATCTCAATAACCGCTCATACTTAGCTTGATCCTAGAATACAACGCTTATGTGAATATGCAAAGTGTAATTTGATTAAGGTTTGGTAGTGATCCTAACATTTAATAGTTCAACAACTAATGCGATATCAAATTGGGTAAAACGGGGCAATCCAAACATAGAGAGGATTAGGTAAGTGAACACTACTTAGTTAGTTGATTTAGATCTTAATATTTAGTTACTTGCTACTTGTTGCTAGTTATAATTGTTAGTTTAAGTCTTGTTTATTTGTGCAAATTTTAGTTGATAGTTAAAATCAATCAATCCCCCCAATCAAACAAAACCTAGGGCAAATAATAGTTTCAATTATTCGACTTACACCACTCTCTTGGGACGAACTTGAAACGAATACTTACATAAAAAGTGCTATAATAACGGATTTTAGTTGCTCGTTAGTTGTGTGTGCTTATTTGTAGTGTTTGAATCTTCTATAAATTTTGAGGGTAATTGATGTATTGTGCAACACGCATCAAACATCTAACTAGGCCCATAGTACATTGTCGGTCTTAGACTATGCTAGTGTAGTCACCAAGCATATAAACTTCGTACGTGCACGCTGAAGCACAACGGTTGTTGTAAGCTGTACCTCTACTAAGTAAGGCCAGGAAACTCGGTCAGTGCTGATTAGTACACTTCACCATAACGCGGTCTCAAGCATTACACTCCGCTTAAGGGATTCTTAGTTAATTAAGGAACTGTTTGTTTAAACACATAAAGGATTGGACCGTTAGGATAACCGAATGCGTTCATGGAAGTCACACCGACTTGGCCATGGTGTTCTTTATGGTTAAACTCTTTTTAAGGGCGTAACTACCTTTTAAACCCAATCATTAACGAAAGCATCAAAACACATCACGTCTCTCGGATATAGCATATCTTGTACTTCATTGTGCTTAAGAAAGTTTAGACCTTTTGGAACGTCAATACGTCACCTAACTGAGTCGCTCAATTGGATGAGCCATTTGAACGTGTATGCCTGTAGTATGCCTGTAGTCAGACTGCACGAGCGTCGGGGGTATGGGATGTTGCTGTCTATTCAGAATCTTCAAGCCTAACGCATTACCCAATGACATGTCTTATAACAGGGCCAGTAGGACCAGTGTAGTGAATACAAGGTCACTACCTATTCATGAGTCACCATTCCATAATCTCGGCAAAGTAACTAACGAAATCACAGTATGCACTTGCTTTTACCCTTCTCTGAATTACAAATTTTATCGTATTAGCTTTGTTGTATCTTATAAGCTAGAAAACCCAAAATTAGGTAATATACAACTACTCCTTTACTTTAGGATTATCTTAAGTTATAAATATAGGTTCGATTCTACTAATCTCTTAAAAATTTGACCCTAGGTCATACTTCCCTTACTCAACATAATAAGGAGTAGTACGATTTAGGTCCCGCTAAATATAAATTTTAAACTATTGCTTCCTCTCCTAGTAGTTGATTCTAACGTCTTGCGACCTAAGGACACCGCATAAAACAAACCTTCCTTTTCGGTCATATCAAATATAATACAGTTGGTGTAGTAAGTGAAGAACCCTGTTTTGTAATTCTTGCGCCATGTTGAGTGAAATTGTCAAGTTATTCCTAATGCATGACCCTTTCTGTGCCTCTAAGGATTTGTTCTCAAGTTTTAATTTGAAGGAAGATAAATGAACTTAAAGGAATATAAATAGAATAGGCGTTTTGAGTTTTATGTTGGAAAGAAAGGGAACAAAGTAGAGGTATTATTTAATTTAATCTTTCTTTCAAGGCTTCATTTCAAATTGAAAGGATCCTCTTCCTTTCCATTCATTTCATATTTGTTCATTCTCAAACAAACTCGGGAACAAAGCCTCAGGAAAAATGCCTACTCTATCGGTCAATCATAACCTTCTTATTTGTAGCCCTGAGTATCACTGACTCACTGTGAGCAACCGAGTCAGGATAAGAAAAGAGATAAAGTGTTCCACTCGCCGGCGAATTTCAATTTATCAAGTACATTGTATACAATTCGTTATATAAATGACATAAACAATAGTGGTTAAAATTAAGAGGGAAAATTTAGAAAAGAAATTTTAATTGGGAATGTGATGACGGGAATTAGGAGTCAAATCAAATTTTATTTATTTATTTAAATCTCTCCTAACCTAACATAAAGTTCATTTAAAGGACTCTCACCTTCATTTAAAACCATCTTTAAGTAAATTGTCAAAAAAAAAAATTACCTTGGATAAAAATTCTAAAAAAATAGATTATACTAGTGAAATGGCCCGTGGAATAACGGGTTTGTTTAAATAAAACAGTTTAATAATACATTTTAGGTGTTAAGTGAATTTAACGCTAAAGTCATTTAGTTTAATGACTCGACGGATTCCGACTAAGAAACTTCTCGTTGTTTTACAGACACATTGATGTACTTAACTTGGTCAGAATAAATGAACTACATATATTCTCTCACCATCATCTTCCAATTTTCATCACAATTACTATTTTCCTTGTCATAAAAGCCTACATAGAACATTTTATTGAGACGTGTATTTCGCATACATATGTAACATAATTAATCTCATAAAGAAAACTCATATTTGAATTTGAATAATAATATAATAATAATTAATGAGAGTGAATTTTTCCCCCGAAAAACATGAAATAAATAAATAAGTAGATATAATTTAATTAGTCATTAATTAGATTAATGACATCACCTTAAGGGCTTAGGTTTTTTTCTTTTTGATTTTTTCTTCTAATTTATCACAATTACTATTTTCCTTGTCATAAAAGCCTACATAGAACCTTTTATTGAGACGTGTATTTCGCATACATATATAACGTAATTAATCTCGTAAAGAGAACTAATATTTGAATTTGAATAATAATGTAATAATAATTAATGAGAGTGACATTTTTTTCCCAAGAACATAAAATAAATAAATAAGTAGATTTAATTTAATTAGTTATTAATTAAATTAATGACATCACCTTAAGGGTTTAGATTTTTTTTCTTTTTGATTTTTTCTTAACAAAAAAATTAGGTTAAAACTGACATCATCATTATAGAATTTTAATAGAAACTATAGATTCACGAATTAATTGAAATAGATAAATAACTATAAAAAAGTGTGTTAATACACCGCAAATAACAAGGTCAGAAAAAAATTAAAAACTATAAAATCTATCTATATTTTCAAATAATTTTCTATCATGATGATGTCATAAATGATTAATTTACAAGTTTAAAAAAAAATTAAAAAGAAAAATAAAAATTTTAAGCTATTCATAATGATGTCATTAAAATAGATAATTATTTATTTAATAAAAATATTAATGTTAATTGTACAATATGAAAAGTATTATGTACAAACTTATGGTAAAACAGCTCATGATCATATGTACATTATTAGAAGCATTATGAACAATCTATTGCTAAAACACCGTATGACCATTGTACAATATTTAAAGCATTATGTACAACCTAATGGTTGTACAATTTAGTTTAAAGATTGTATATATGGTCATTTGTTATTACTAAAAATTATTAAAAATATAAATATTTAATTTTGAAACAATCCTTATTATTATTATTATTATTTATTATTATAATTATAATTACAATTATAATTATGATTACTTTTTTATTGTTATTCAAATATAGGTTCTCTTTACGGGATTAAATATATTACATATGTATGTGAAATACATGTCTCAATAAAAATTTGTAATGTTGTCTTTTATGAAAAGAAAAAAATAGTATGTGATGAAAATTAGAAGAGGGTGGTGGGAGAACGAAGGTGGTTCATTTATTCTGTTAAATATGTCTGTAGTTTATTGATGTGATAAAACCGACCTTTAAATTTTTACAACTAAACTAACTAATAAATATTATCACACTACGGGCAACTGGTCCCGATCATGCAACAATAGATACTGGCAAGTCAAGTTCGTTCCACAGGGAGAAGCGTATTCAAGAATTTAATGACAATTAATTATACTAAAGGGTGGGGGTTTTGAATTAGGAATTTATATTTAGCAAAATAATAATAAAATATAACTTAATCTTTAAATTAATTAAACTACTTATTAATAAAAATTACAACATTACAAGATTAATTCATTAAGTGTAATAGTGAATCAAATGAGATTTCAATATTATAATAATTATGGATTAAAAGAATTTAAAGTAATATTAAAAGATTTAATTAAAACTTAAAATTTAAACTAAAATCATACAGTACTGTATCTACACTTACGCGTTCCGCGTGTATGTATACACGTTCCGCGTATATTGTATTCGATGTGACAAAACAGTACGTATTAAGACTGAAGGAGATTGATTTATATTTTAATTTTTCTGAATAATAATACGTAAAAATAGTAATAATAATTTGCAATACATAATTGGGAGTGTTTACTTAAATATTTCACCTCTAGATCCATGGATTGTTTTAAATTTAAGTCCTATTAAAATGTTTTAGTATACAACTTTATATTTTCTTTCGAAAATATAAAGTTTCAACTAACTAAATTAAATCTAATTTTCATTTGATCTTATTTAGATAGTTTACTATTCCTCAAGTATTTAAATTGAGACCTAACCTAGTTTTGACTTTCGCCAAAACTCAAATCATAACGGTTTCCCTTTTTACAATTTTCACTATTATATAACTAATGATATTACCCAAACCACCGAACCTTATTTCTAAATTAGTGTTAATAACTTATTCATAAGTTTGTCTAAATCACTTGTAGTGTTGAAGCTTAATTTATATCAAGAGAAATAACCTTCGCTATTTATATCTAACTAATTAAGTGATAAGGATTAAATATCTAATCATATAACAATGGTTCTTTTAGCTAGGCTCAATGTTAAAAATACTTAAGTTACATTTTAATATTTACGAATGATAACAATCCATTTCACTAGGGCTCTGCATCTAAGCAAACACTATGGGAATTTACTAACTAATCATGATAATGATACGGGAGTAAAAATAATAATACATAAACATAAACATAATAATAAGTAACAATGACAATAATAAAAATGAAAGTAACAAACTTACAAAAGGTCTTCAATTTAATGATTACAAATGGTAGAAAATGGAAATGAAAGCACCCGTACACACGAACAATAATACCCGTACAATATTGAAACTATCCTATTCAACATGGAATTAAAAACAGTATGAAATATGAACTGAAATATAAATGGTACGGAGTAAATTTGAGAATGAAACTATCCTATTGACTGATACTGACTCTTTGAATATTCTGACTAACTCCTCACTACTCCTACTACATTCTATGGAGTATGTATATATATCTTTTTTTTTGCATCCATATTCCTCCGTATATATTAGCCATGTCGTAGGCTCATGATATGTTACTTTTAATTTAAAAATAGATAGCACATCTTGAGTGTAAAGGGCCATGATCCAGTGAAAATTAGATATACGAGATACGTGTAGGTCATACGCGATACGCGTAACCTTGATGTTCGTCTTTTTTTTTGTTCTTTGTTTCAGATAAACATCTCTTGATATATATTAGCTTTAAATTGTCGTTTATCGTCTTTTCTTCCAACTTTAAGCTCTCGTATACTTTTGGTCACTTTTCTCGTAGAATGTGAATCTAATGTCCTTGTAAACGATAAAAGTATATGAAATATAAATGATATTGCGTCGAAATATATGTATGTTTATAGCAATATCAAATTACCCCACACTTGAACGTTGCTTGTCCTCAAGCAATAACAGCTTTTAATAGATTCCGAACACTACATAATCTTCCATATCAATTATTAAATCACACATACATCACACGAAATAAAAACACACGCTTTATGAAATGAAATGAAAACACCACACGATATTTATTGAATCACACACACACCACATGAAATGAAATTCTGGCAACAGAAACGAAGTTGTAATTTCGTGATTAAAGTCTCACGAAAAGTAAAAAAATTTGGATCCTTAGGGAAAATTGGACCTTGTGAAAACGTTTTATGATTTTTTAAAATGTCATGCTAATTTTTACACTAGACACGTTTTCCGGTTTTAACCTCAAATTTCGGTTGAGGGTAACTGAAAACCGCAGTATCAGTCGGCGATTAGCAAGCTATCTGCCCCCATAATTGAAGTATCATGGAACTTGAAACCGAATGTCCAAAAAAAATAGTTTTACACAATATAGTTCATAAAATAGCATAAGTTTTAGAAGAAACATATATCGTGTCCAAATATCATCGGTGAACCATGAGTTTGCACACCTCAATTTGTTATGGCATATGTATGTTGACCGCGGTCAAACATAGATGCGGTTGATCTTTACGGAGATCATCCATCTGGGGATTAGATTCATTAGTCTTAAAAGCTAATTTGCAATGTGCCCCCCATTGTACGAGACAAATCCATCTCATGGTTAGGATAAGTCTGACCACCAAAAACCCTGTTTGATGCTGAGGTGAGGTGGATTTCCAGCCGATGATAGAGATGACTTTTCAAGATTTTTCGTCAACATACAGCTGTTCTGGACTACATCTTCTAACATAAGTTAGCAAGTGTCTCATTTTGGAAGTCTTTACTTCCTTAATGGGATATTCAGGTTTATACATTCCAAAGCAATGATATCTGCAATAAACTTCATAGAAACATGTGATAAATGGTTCCTAAAATATGGGTTTATAAATTCTGTTATACTTGGTTTTCTTTTATAAGTTTTAATCAAACAATCTTATGTATTTTTAATGTATGGAGACAATAATTTTGGTTTTTGACACCTAATCTTTAATTGCTCGTAATTACCTTAAAAATTGATTAGATATATTTGTTTAAAAATTTTCAAAATTTTTCATAAAAACCGCCAATTTTTAAGTTCTCGAGAATTTATATATTCCCACCCCACACTTAAGATTATGTAATGCCCTCATTACATAAAATCAGATTAAATGTATAAATTTGAGAGGACAAAAGGTGTAAAGTATATGGAACTTCCTTTGTTAAGTAATTGGACATTGTAAAATGCTTATCGTATGAATATATCCAATCCCTTTATCACAATATAAATGTAGTGTTTCGTTATGTCGAATGCATCATCATCATAAGTACCTGTCAAAAAACATGTTAATCACACACGAGATGGGGTTGTACTTTAGTAGTAAAATTTTTTACCCCACACTTAAAACTTTTGTATATATATAAACAAACAAAAATATAATAAACTAAAAACACAATTATATTTTTTTTTCCAACTTAGTAACTAATTGAATTTTTAAAATATCATTTATAAAATTTATATTTCTTATAACGGAAAGTTCGATTGTGAAATCTAGTCTTTATCCGTTTATAAATTTTAAAATTCAATTTTTAAAATTTAATGTATTAAAAAAATTAAATATTTTTTTAGATTTTTTAAAAATCACACAAATTTAATAAGAATTAAATGCACTCTATATTATTTTTTACTTTTATTTTATAAAGCACATAATGAATAAAAGGCACACAAAAAATAATTTTTTTTAACAAGTCGTTTTCCCGAATCGACCCCACACTTTATTGCCTAGCAAGGTCAAATTTCTCTATTTTTATCGGACGACATGTAAAATCAGTGGAGAAAGTTCCACGAATTAGAAGAGTGAGCCATTCATTTACACCTCGGGTGGTATATAATATATCAGATAAATCTTTTTTCAGATTCCTGAAAAAAGATGACTTAACCCGAGAGTCAACGCACAACTCTTTTCTAAGTGTGGCTTGCAATAAAAATTTTATTCTCCTAGGTTGATCCTGCCCAAATGGATCATCTTTCAAGGTATTCCAAGTGTTAACCTCTTGAGGATATACGAATTCAACATGAGAAGGTGACTCCTCAAGTGGTTTTAATATATTAAACTCCTCATCCTCAATGATCCCTGATAATTTCATCAACTCGACCTCCTCATTATCAAAATTATACCCGAGTGAATTATTATAAACTGAAAAGTTCTCGGGTGTATGAATAACCGGTTCTACCACTTCGACCTCGGAATTAGAATCCTCATCATTATTCTTTCCATTAACTACATATTCATTTTGACTTATCCTATTTATATATTTCATAGAGGTTTCATATTCTTTTAATTCAAGAGGCTCCTGTGAATTTATTTTTACTATTTCAATTTGCACCTTGTCCTCAACTGTTTGTTTATTTAGAACCTGTAAAATAGGGTTAGGATAACAATATGAAGACTCAAATGATGGATCATCTGATTGTCTTTCCGAAAGAATAGTAAACAAACGCTCCATTTCTCTTTCTAGATTTTGAATAGATGTTTGATTTTGTTGCCATTGTTGATTTAGTAATTCCCTAGTTTCGGTTTGACTTTCAATAAAACTCATCATAATATTTTTAAAATCATACGAGTAATTTTATTCATTTTGAGTTTGTTGAAAATTTTGTGGCATTTGGTTAGAAAATTGGTATTGTTGATAATTTTGTGGGGAATCGTAATAAGGTTGGTTTGGATAATAAAAATCTGGATTCGAGTAATTCTCTTGATATTCATTCCATATATAGTTCATGGGTTCATAACTTTCCATTTGATCCATGGAAATATGATAATCACATTCCCAGGTCAAATGGTAACCTCCACAATTTTCACAAATATATGTAGTTTCAACCCTATTAAACATAGATGAATCGCACCAAATATCATTAAAACTTGTTTGAGAGTATTGATTAAATTATTGGGCATTAAAAAGATTTTCCATGGTCATATTCTCAAAATCATCCATATTACAGCATGACTGGAACCTAGTTGAAATTTAAAAAGAACAAAGAGAAAAATAAAACAGAACTTTCGTAGGAAAATAAATCCCGATGAAAGGATCAAATAACTAAAAGTAATTAAATTCCCGAATGAGCAATTTCTCCCCGGCAGCGGCGCCAAAAAGTTGATGTGATAAAACCGACCTTTAAATTTTTACAACTAAACTAACTAATAAATATTATCACACTACGGGCAACTGGTCCCGATCATGCAGCAATAGATACTGGCAAGTCAAGTTCGTTCCACAGGGAGAAGCATATTCAAGAATTTAATGACAATTAATTATACTAAAAAGTGGGGGTTTTGAATTAGGAAATTATATTTAGCAAAATAATAATAAAATATAACTTAATCTTAAATTAATTAAACTACTTATTAATAAAAATTACAACATTACAAGATTAATTAATTAAGTGTAATAGTGAATCAAATGAGATTTCAATAATATAATAATTATGGATTAAAAGAATTTAAAGTAATATTAAAAGATTTAATTAAAACTTAAAATTTAAACTAAAATCATACAGTACTGTATCTACACTTACGCGTTCCACGTGTATGTATACACGTTCCGCGTATGTTGTATTCGATGTGACAAAACAGTACATATTAAGACTGAAGGAGATTGATTTATATTTTAATTTTTCTGAATAATAATACGTAAAAATAATAATAATAATTTGCAATATATAATTGGGAGTGTTTACTTAAATATTTCACCTCTAGATCCATGGATTGTTTTAAATTTAAGTCCTATTAAAATGTTTTAGTATACAACTTTATATTTTCTTTCGAAAATATAAAGTTTCAACTAACTAAATTAAATCTAATTTTCATTTGATCTTATTTAGATAGTTTACTATTCCTCAAGTATTTAAATTGAGACCTAACCTAGTTTTGACTTTCGCCAAAACTCAAATCATAACGGTTTCCCTTTTTACAATTTTCACTATTATATAACTAATGATATTACCCAAACCACCGAACCTTATTTCTAAATTAGTGTTAATAACTTATTCATAAGTTCGTCTAAATCACTTGTAGTGTTGAAGCTTAATTTATATCAAGAGAAATAACCTTCGCTATTTATATCTAACAAATTAAGTGATAAGGATTAAATATCTAATCATATAACAATGGTTCTTTTAGCTAGGCTCAATGTTAAAAATACTTAAGTTACATTTTAATATTTACGAATGATAACAATCCATTTCACTAGGGCTCTACATCTAAGCAAACACTATGGGAATTTACTAACTAATCATGATAATGATATGGGAGTAAAAATAATAATACATAAACATAAACATAATAATAAGTAACAATGACAATAATAAAAATGAAAGTAACAAAATTACAAAAGGTCTTCAATTTAATGATTACAAATGGTAGAAAATGGAAATGAAAGCACCCGTACACACGAACAATAATACCCGTACAATATTGAAACTATCCTATTCAACATGGAATTAAAAACAGTATGAAATATGAACTGAAATATAAATGGTACGGAGTAAATTTGAGAATGAAACTATCCTATTGACTGATACTGACTCTTTGAATATTCTGACTAACTCCTCACTACTCCTACTACATTCTATGGAGTATGTATATATATCTTTTTTTTTGCATCCATATTCCTCCGTATATATTAGCCATGTAGTAGGATCATGATATGTTACTTTTAATTTAAAAATAGATAGCACATCTTGAGTGTAAAGGGCCATGATCCAGTGAAAAAGTATGATATATTATATTACAAAGAAGCCGTCCCATGTGCAGTTGTAGATCCAAATCTGGTTATGATCCTACGCGTTTCGTGTGTACAATACGCGATTCGCGTAGCAATTAGATATACGAGATACGTGTAGGTCATACGCGATACGCGTAACCTTGATGTTCGTCTTTTTTTTTCGTTCTTTGTTTCGGATCAACATCTCTTGATATATATTAGCTTTAAATTGTCGTTTATCGTCTTTTCTTCTAACTTTAAGCTCTCGTATACTTTTGGTCACTTTTCTCGTAGAATGGGAATCTAATGTCCTTGTAAACGATAAAAGTATATGAAATATAAATGATATTGCGTCGAAATATATGTATGTTTATAGCAATATCATTTATCTTTGTTTATTTCGGATATATATGTTACGAGCAAAATATTTGGTACACTTTCATTGTAATTTTTTGTTATATGCATTTTATAAGCATCAATGATTTGGTTATGTTTCTCAATAGTTTGGTAAGTATTCTCGAAAATTGTACATTTAAACTTGTATTATTTAATAAATCAATGATTTCACGGGTATTTATAATAGTTAATTACCCTATTACCGCAAACAGATTGACGGGATATTTTTATTTTTGGAGGAAATAAATAAAAACTAAATAAAAGTTAAATGGTTGCCATTTTTAGCGGTAAATAAGCGGGATTTTTTTACTTTGAAATAATATTAAAGCATAAATAAAATTAAAATTCAATTGCGTGAAATATTGAGATGCAAGGCTTACATAAATACGGAACAACCACTATATATACCGATTTCAATTGAACAACAAATTAATTTATGCAATTGTCAATGGATTATGTGATGAAATGCCACTGGACAAAATTTATCAATATGAAGAACCACTTTAAAGAATATAAAAACAAAACTACTACGATTCCTTTTAGAGCAAGCCAGCAAGGTAACTAGGTATCGCCGCAAAAACATTGGTAAGAAATCATTCTTCTTTGACGAAATGAAGATAAAAAATTTAATTAAATTGAAAAATCAATTGCAACGAATATTTGCAGCTATTTTTTTTTTTTTGAAAAGCCAACAAACTTTATTAAAAAAAAAAAGGTACAACCAGGAGGGCCTTAGGTCAATTTACAGTTTTTGCTACAAGCATACAACTAACAACTAAACACGAAAAGAGATGCTAAAAAAATTATAAGAATCACGAGTATATAAACAGTGTGTATGGTTAATTGTTGATATGAAAAAGCCTTCACCCGTCGGTTACTACTAAGAGGGATCAACTTGTATAAAAACAAGCCGGATTAGGACCCGAAATACAGTGTTGATCTAATGCAGCGACAAAGCAATCGAGCCTAAAACCACTTAGACCCCACTAAGTAATAATTCAGCAGGATCCTGCATAAAAACCCTACCTTAACCAACACCTACTTTTGAGAGCGATGCATCAAAACTTTTAGGATTCGTGATCCACGTTAACTAATTCAATGATCCTTTTTTCCAACGAGCATTTATCCACTCGAAACTTTTGCTTTGAATATCTGCGACGGTCTTTGAGGAGCTAAGGCAATTGCCTCCAAACGTACGAGCATTTCTATGAGACCAAATATGATATGAAGTGACCCAAACAACGGCTTGCCATATGTATATCCCATGGTTGGAGTTTAAAAACGGATTTGGACTTTTTGCAATGTCGGAAATACTTGAGATAGGCAGATGATTAAAATTCCACCACTTTCGAATTCTTTCCTAAATGCATTTGGCAAAACTACAAGTTAGGAGCGTGTGGTGTAGAGTTTCAATATCATCATCACAAACCGGACATCTCAATGAGTGGAGATCAATACCTTTTTTATCTAGCGCGACTCTAACGGGCAATTTGTTTTGTTTCGCCCTCCAAACGAAGATATCAATTTTTTGCAGGATAAGTGGGTTAAGGTCCGTAGGTTGGGGAGGTGAAGAAAGTACTTTTTCAGAAGCTAGAGAGCTGAGAAACTGTACCAACGAGCTGGTGGAAAACAGACCCGACGGGTCATGCTTCCAGGACCACGGGGCAGCTATAGTCGCTACAAAAGAAAATCTTAGACACAAAAGTCAAGAAAGTGAAATTTTTTATCGTTTGATGTACCTTTTGTGGCGATCTATTCATATATTTATAGAAGTGTATGGCATGCCATGCCTGTTGGAAATATGTTCTCGGGTTGGCTACGGTTCGACCGTGGTACATATATTCCGAAGATATGCCCATGACATTAAATAATAAAAGTTCATTTATCCTATTCGGTCACACACAAAGGCCAATCGTAAATTGTTTGATATACGTTCTAATTGGAAATTAATTTATTAATCATTAGTTAATGGTTTAATAAATTAAGTAAGTTTTTTTATGTGTATACATATACGTACAAATCTAAATATGTAGAGATTTGATTAGATTTTGCAAATCATATTTTATATTAGATATAAGATTTGATTTGATTTATAAAATATGATTTGATTTTGTAAATCTTATTTTATATAAAGATTTGATTTTGCAAATCTTTCCAAATCTTTATTTATTATATTTATACTAGATGTATTATTGTATCAATTATGTAATATATAATATCAAGTCTTGGTATTGTAAATGAAATGTTAAAGATACAAAACACACATACAAAAATGCTATTTTTCTCTTTCTCATTTTCAATTAACCAAAATACTTGAAATATATAATTGGGTTCGGTTTGGGTGGAAATAAGAAAGAAGAAAAGACCCGTTAAGTAGAAGGTATAGATCGAAGCAAGGTTGGAACTTTGGGTGTCTAACCTCTTCTTGTTCGGTTCCATTAATTTGTTTTGTTTACTAAAGTTTTGTACAATGATCAATTGGAAGAGTATGATTTTGTAAAGTTTTAAAAATGCTTCCGCTCGCTTTGTATTTGTATCATACTCCAACAATGGTATCCGAGCCATCTTGTACAAGTTTTAGCAAACTTTTCTTATGATATTTAGTTTTGATGGATGCGTTGTGCATGATTCTTAGAGATGATCATGCATAACAAACATGCAAAACAAGTATCATGATTTATGTTTTATGTTTCCTTAATACTAATTTGAATCTTGGATTTTGGCAAAATGTAAAATGGGTTAAACTCATTTTTTTTTTCATTTAAGAATTTTTTTTTCCAGCTTGGACAGTCCATCTTTTATGGACTGTTAAGGGGCTTTAAACTCAATATTATTGTATGAGACCAATTGCATTTGAAAGCTAACTGAAAGAACTTAAATTTGAAAAAAAATTCATCGAAAACGGACTAGAAATGAGTAAGATATGACCATCTGAAGTTGCATGTATGAATCTGCCAAATCCGAAAATTTGATAAGGTAACTTGCATGTTGACTAAAAGTGATCCAAAGCTTAGAAAAATAAAGTACATAAATTATATTCATGTTTGACATGAAATGAGAAAAAATTAAAATTGTTAATTTTAGACTTTATGCTTTGTTAAAGTGGATAAATCTCCAACATGTTTTAATTCACTTAATATGTTTGTTTGGATGGTTTTGGCATGAAAACCATACTTACAAAATATAAAGGGGGTTTACATACATAAGTTATGTAAACAAGGATTGATATTTGTTATGTGCCATTAAGTGCTATTTAAATCAATCCTTATCGAAACATGTTTCATAAAATGGATGTTTGGCACTCCATTTGTAATGTATATGATTGTGGTATGAAATCGGTAGTATTTGCCTCTATAAGACCCTTGTGTGAATGTTTGGTTGTGTGATTTAATTTATTATTTATTCGAGATGAATGTAATAATTTATTAAACGACTTGCATGTCGTCTTTCTTATTTATTCGGGATGAATGTAATAATTATTAAACGACTTGCATGTCGTATTTCTTTTTCATATTGTATTTGTAGTAGTATAGAAAATAGAATAGTTATTTTGTAAAATAATGCAATCAAGATTGGAATCACGAAGATGATGTTCACAAGGCGGCCCGTCAGAGCATTTAATGGAGATGGCGGTTTTAGTGGGAGCCGATTCTCACACATGGTTTTGTCCCTAGTTGACCCCATTTTTTCGTGTGTTGGCTCACCGAAAAACGCATATGATTTGAGGCATACTACCGATAATTGCGTGTCATGATTATTATTGTGTTCTTATTTGTCTATGCCATGCTAGCTAGAAAATTTATTATAGAAACAAAAGACAATAATCACTTAAAATGGTTTGGTTAAAATTAGTTTAACAAACGCAATACGCAATACATAATTAGCAAATGTTTTAAAATGGAATAAACTACTTTTGCTAACAGAAAACAAAACCCCGTTTTAAATGTAAACTTTATGCTACCCATGAGTAGTACACACATCCGAACCTTCTACTTGTTAGAGTTCGCGATACCCGAGAGTCTTGGGCCGGACTTTAATTGGGTGTTGGGAAGGGTGAGGTGAATTTTACGTGTATCTATCACGGACGGTTTACAATCTGAAATCGTGGTTCGCGGCAAGCCCGCCATGAGGAAGGATTAGCGTAGAAGGGATTAAACATGTCAAGTGAAATAATTGATTATCACTAAATCTCGCAGAACCTAAGAATTTCATAATGAATGAAATTGGTAATATAGCCACCTACCTAAATAGCTTATGATTGGCGATCCGCGGTAAACCCGTCGTTACCATAAGTGAAATATGGATCTTAGCCTTGTTAATTATAATTGTTTGAATATTGAACACACTTGGGTAATTATCTTAACAAGGATTAAACATATCAAACTAACTAATACAACTTACTTTAAAAATATGATAGATGTCTGCAACAAACACAAATCCTACTCCGTCATTAATCACTAATTTCTGCCTTAAAGGGATCCTCGAAAAGGACAAGCTTACGGGCTTGAACTACATGGACTGGCTTCGCAACCTAAGAATTGCTCTTAGGATGGAAGGAAAGATTAGGGCAATTGAGGAACCCTAACCGGCAGAACCCGGATCGAGAGCTACTCAAGCGGCTAGGGACGAGTTTGAAAAACGTCGTTCCGAGTCTAATGAGGTAGCATGCTTGATGTTGGCAACCATGTCTCCGAAGCTCCAAAAGGGCATGGAGAGCTTAGGGTCGTATGACATGATTAACCAACTCAAGGACATGTTCCAACAACAAGCAAAGCAAGAAAGGTTTGACACCGTGAAAGCTCTCGTATCTTGCAAAATGGTAATGGAAAGTAGCGTTAGTGTCCATGTACTACAAATGAAAGGGTACGTAGACCGACTAGAGTGCCTTGGTTTTTCCATAATTCATCAGCTTGAAACGGATTTTATCCTAAACTCGCTGACTAGTGCATATGAAGGATTCATTATGAACTATAATATGAACAATATGGAGAAAACAATCATGGAGCTTCATGGCATGTTGAAAACCGCTGAGGCTAACATGGCCAAAGCTAAACCCGCAACTACCGTCCTAGCCATTCGTGAAGGTGGGATCAAGAAGAAGAAAAATAAAACAAAGGGCAAGAACAAGGGCAAGGGTAAGGTTGGCACGCCCAACTTCAAACCTAAACTTAAGGGCATTGCTAACTCTTCTACTTCAAAGATCCCGCAAACCAAGTCTCCTGAAGAAGCAATATGCTTTCATTGTGGGGATAAAGGACATTGAAGGTGCAATTGTACCAAGTACTTGAAGGAACTTAATGAACTAAAGGCTAAGGGAGTCACCGTACCTTCAGGTTTGTTCATGATTGAACTAAACAATACTACTATTTCCAGTTCCTGGGTATTGGACACAGGATGTGGTACTCATATGTGTACAAATGTGCAGGGACTCACAAGAAGTAGGAAGCTGAAGACCAGAGAGCTCAATCTCTTCATGGGGAATAAGAACGTTCCCTCTGTTGATATGATTGGAGAATATAAGCTCACTTTTGATTCTAGTCTATGTATTTTTTTTGTCTAATGTTTGCTACAGTGCCGAAATGGCAAGAAATATTATATCATTTGATGATTTATTTAATAATGGTTTTGATTTTAGTTTTGATAATGGATCAATACTTGTTTACAAGAATGGAATATTTTATTTCAAAGATAGTCCTTGTAGAGGTATCTTAGAAACAACAATAAAGCTAAATGATAGTTCAATCTATAATGTTGATTCATCCAAAGATGGTTTGGATAAAACGTATCTATGGCATTGTCGTTTAGGCCATATAAACAAGAAACGCATAGTAAAACTCCAGTCAGATGGAATTTTAGAATCATTTGATGTTACATCATATGACGAATGTGAATCTTGCTTGTTAGGAAAAATGACAAAAGCACCTTTCACAGGATACTGTGAAAGGGTAAGGATCTGTTAGAGTTGGTACACACTGATGTGTGCGGTCCATTCAGATCGCCTACTAGACACCAAGAACGATACTTCGTTACATTTATTGATGACTTCAGTAGATATGGTTATGTTTATTTAATTAAACAAAAGTCTGAAACTTTGGGAGTGTTCAAGGCATACCAAAATGAAGTAGAAAATCAACTGAACAAAAGAATTAAGATTCTCCGATCTGATAGAGGTGTTGAATATCTTAATGATGAATTTCGTGATCATCTATGGGGTTGTGGGATAATCTCACAATTAGCTCCTCCTAGAACACCATAATATAATGGTGTAGCTGAAAGGAGGAATCGAACATTACTTGATATAGTTCGATCCATGATGAGCCGCACAAAGCTTCCAATCAGTTTTTGGGGTTATGCCCTACAAACTACCGCAAGGATCCTTAACCTCATCCCAACCAAGAAAGTTTCTAAAACACCTTATGAGATATGGCATGGTAAAACTGTGTCTCTCTCATATCTAAGAATCTAGGGTTGTGAGGCTTACGTTCGTCGTGAAGCTCAAGATAAACTTGAACCCAGATCTGAAAAGTGTTTATTTGTTCGTTACCCGACTGATTCTTTTAGATATTTGTTTTACAACCCTACTGAGAACAAAGTCTTTGTGTCCCAAAGAGGAGTCTTCCTTGAAAAGGATCTCATATCAAAAGGAACCAGTGGGAGCAAAATTGACCTTGAAGAAATTCAAGAATCAACCGACATGGAAACCGATATTGGAACCGATTCTCCTCAAGAGGTCGATGAGCCTGCAATTGAAAGAGAAACTGACCTACAGCCACCTCCTATACGTAGATCTGATAGAGTGCGTTGAACACCAAAGAAATATAGTTTACACATATTTGAGGGTGATGACAAAAATATAGATTCTGATGAACCTATTACCTATCAGGAAGCAATGATAGGCCCCGAGTCTGCCAAATGGAAGGAGGCTATGGACAATGAGATCCAATCCATGCATGTTAATCAAGTCTGGACCTTGATTAATCATATACCAAGTACTAAAATCATTGGGTGTAAGTGGGTCTTCAAGAAGAAGACCGATATGGATGGAAATGTACACACATTCAAAGCTAGACTGGTGGCTAAGGGTTACACGCAACAATATGGTATAGACTATGATGAAACTTTTTCACCAATAGCTATGTTGAAATCCATTAGAATACTTCTTACCATAGCTGCATTTTATGACTATGAGATATGGCAAATGGATGTAAAAACAGCTTTCCTTAATGGTAAGCTAACAGAGGATGTGTTTATGACACAACCTGAGGGTTATGTACATCCTAAGTATCCTAATAGTGTGTGCAAGCTTCAAAAGTCCATTTATGGACTTAAACAAGCTTCTCGTAGCTGGAATCTTTGCTTTAATGAGAAAATCAAAGAATTTGGTTTTATTAGAGGCGAAGATGAGCCATGTGTCTATGTTAGGTCTAGTGGGAGTGTTGTAGTCTTCCTTGTACTATATGTCGATGACATATTACTCATGGGAAACGATATCCCGACATTGAAAGATGTCAAAGCTTGGCTAGGGAAATGTTTCTCCATGAAAGACATAGGAGATGCATCATATATTTTGGGAATAAAGATCTATCGAGATAGGTCAAGGAGATTAATTGGGCTAAACCAAAGTGCATATATAGATAAGATACTGAAGAAATTCGGTATGCATAACTCCAAGAAAGGGTGCGTTCCTATGAACCCTGGAATGATATTGAGCAAGTCTCATTGTCCTAATTCTGACTTGAAGTCAGCTACCATGAGTCGGACTCCATATGCTTCAGCTATAGGATCGATCATGTATGCGATGATATGCACTAGGCCTGACGTGTCGTATGCACTAAGCATGACTAGTCGTTATCAAGCCAATCCTGGTGAAGCTCATTGGATAGTAGACAAGAACATACTAAAGTATCTTAGGAGAACTAAAGAGATGTTCTTGGTATATGGTGGGAATGACAAGCTGAGCATCAAAGGATACTCTGACGCTAGTTTCCAATCAGATAGAGATGATTGCTCTTCACAATCAGGATTTGTATTTATGTTGAACGGTGGAGCCGTCACGTGGAGAAGTGGCAAGCAAAGTACTATTGCTGATTCTACGATAGAAGCCGAGTATATAACGGTAAATGAAGCTGCTAAAGAGGCCATGTGGATAAAGAAATTCATCGGGGATCTAGTTGTGGTTCCTACAATCCATGATCCTGTTGAGATTTTTTGCGACAATGTTGTAGTGACCCGAACTTTTCCATGTTTATATATATTAATTGAGATTGATATTTACATGACTAAATGTTTCCAACGTGTTAAGTAATCAAACTTGTTAAGACTTGATTAAATGAAATAAGTTTCATATAGACAATTGATCACCCAAGTTGACCGGCGATTCACGAACGTTACAAATTTGTAAAAACTACATGTTGTGGTATATATAGACATATATATATGGTTGACATGAGATTATGATGAGTAAGTATCTCATTAAGTATATTAACAATGTGTGATAGACATAAGAAATGAGATTACTAAGTTAAGAAACTCGAAATGATATATATAACGATTATCGTTATGATAACGTCTACTAAATACATATGTATCATATTAAGATATTGATACACTTTATTTAACATGATAAAATGATATTTAAATATATCATTTAATTGTGTTAACAATGAACTACATATGTAAAAACAAGACTACTAACTTAATGATTTCGAAACGAGACATATATGTAACGATTATCGTTGTAACGACATTTAAATGTATATATATCATATTAAGATATATTAATATATCATTATATCATGATAATATAATAATTTAACATCTCATTAGATATAATAAACATTGGGTTAACAACATTTAACAAGATCGTTAACTTAAAGGTTTCAAATCAACATTTACATGTAACGACTAACGATGACTTAACGACTCAGTTAAAATGTATATACATGTAGTGTTTTAATATGTATTCATAAACTTTTTAAAGACTTCAAGACACTTATAAAAATACTTCTACTTAACAAAAATGCTTACAATTACATCCTCGTTCAGTTTCATCAACAATTCTACTCGTATGCACCTGTATTCGTACTCGTACAATACACAGCTTTTAGATGTATGTACTATTTGTATATACACTCCAATGATCAGCTCTTATCAGCCCATGTGAGTCACCTAACACATGTGGGAACCATCATTTGGCAACTATCATGAAATATCTCATAAAATTACAAAAATATGAGTAATCATTCATGACTTATTTACATGAAAACAAAATTACACATCCTTTATATCTAATCCATATACCAACGACCAAAAACACCTACAAACACTTTCATTCTTCAATTTTCTTCATCTAAGTGATCTCTCTCAAGTTCTATCTTCAAGTTCTAAGTGTTCTTCATAAATTCTATAAGTTCTAGTTTCATAAAATCAAGAATACTTCCGAGTTTGCTAGCTTACTTCCAATCTTGTAAAGTGATCATCCAACTTCAAAAAATCTTTCTTAATTACAGTAAGATATCTTTCTAATACAAGGTAATACTCATATTCAAACTTTGATTCAATTTCTATAACTATAACAATCTTATTTCGAGTGGAAATCTTACTTAAACTTGTTTTCGTGACATGATTCTGCTTCAAGAACTTTCAAGCCATCCAAGGATCCTTTGAAGCTAGATCCATTTTTCTCATGTTCAGTAGTTTTATCCAGAAAACTTGAGGTAGTAATGATGTTCATAACATCATTCCATTCATACATATAAAGCTATCTTATTCGAAGGTTTAAACTTGAAATCACTAGAACATAGTTTAGTTAATTCTAAACTTGTTCGCAAATAAAAGTTAATCCTTCTAAATTGAATTTTAAAATCAACTAAACACATTTTCTATATCTATATGATATGCTAACTTAATTATTTAAAACCGGAAAACACGAAAAACATCGTAAAACCGGATATACGCCGTTGTAGTAACACGGCGGGCTGTTTTGGGTTAGTTAATTAAAAACTATGATAAATTTTGATTTAAAAGTTGTTCTTCTGGGAAAATGATTTTTTTTTTGAAAATGAAACTATATCCAAAAATCATGGTTAAACTCAAAGTGGAAGTATGTTTTCCAAAATGGTCATCTAGACGTCATTCTTTCGACTAAAATGACTACCTTTACAAAAAGGACTTGTAACCTTAATTCCGACTATAAACTTATACTTTTTCTGTATAGATTCATAAACTTAAGTTCAATATGAAACCATAGCAATTAGATTTACTCAAAACGGATTTAAAACGAAGAAGTTATGGGTAAAACAAGATTGGATATTTTTGATCTTTTTAGCTACGGGAAATGTTTAACAAATCTATACAAATCATATCCTAGCTAACTTATATTGTATTATACATGTATTCTAATATATTATGTAATCTTGGGAATTCATAGACACGTATGCAAATGTTTTGACATATCATATCGACCCATGTATATATATTATTTGGAACAACCATAGACACTCTATATGCAGTAATGTTGGAGTTAGCTATACAAGGTTGAGGTTGATTCCAAAAATATATATACTTTGAGTTGTGATTTAGCCTGAGACGTGTATACACTGGGTCGTGGATTGATTCAAGATAATATATATCGATTTATTTCTGTACATCTAATTATGGACAACTAGTTGTAGGTTACTAACAAGGACAGCTGACTTAATAAACTTAAAACAGTAAAACGTATTAAAAATGTTGTAAATATATTTTGAACATACTTTGATATATATGTACATATTTTTTATAGGTTCGTGAATCGACCAGTGGCCAAGTCTTACTTCTCGACGAAGTAAAAATCTGTGAAAGTGATTTATAGTCCCACTTTTAAAATCTAATATTTTTGGGATGAGAATACATGCAAGTTTTATAAATGATTTACAAAATAGACACAAGTACGTGAAACTACATTCTATGGTTGAATTATCGAAATCGAATATGCCTCTTTTTATTAAGTCTGGTAATCTAAGAATTAGGGAACAGACACCCTAATTGACGCGAATCCTAAAGATAGATCTATTAGGCCTAACAAACCCCATCCAAAGTACCGGATGCTCTAGTACTTCGAAATTTATATCATATCCGAAGGGTGTCCCGGAATGATGGGGATATTCTTATATATGCATCTTGTTAATGTCGGTTACCAGGTGTTCACCATATGAATAATTTTTATCTCTATGTATGGGATGTATATTGAAATATGAAATCTTGTGGTCTATTGTTACGATTTGATATATATAGGTTAAACCTATAACTCACCAACATTTTTGTTGACGTTTAAAGCATGTTTATTCTCAGGTGAATACTAAGAGCTTCCGCTGTTGCATACTAAAATAAGGACAAGATTTGGAGTCCATGTTTGTATGATATTGTGTAAAAACTGCATTCAAGAAACATATGTCGATGTAATATATTTCTATTGTAAACCATTATATAATGGTCGTGTGTAAACAGTATATTTTAGATTATCATTATTTGATAATTTACGTAATGCTTTTGAAACCTTTATTGATAAAATAAAGGTTATGGTTGTTTTAAAAATGAATGCAGTCTTTGAAAAACGTCTCATGTATAGGTCAAAACCTCGCAACGAAATCAATTAATATGGAACGTTTATAATCAATATGAACGGGTCATTTCAGTTGGTATCAGAGCTGGTATAACGCCGTCCTTGTGTGGCGGGTTAGTCGTAAAGGAGGTTCTCACAGTGTTACCTGTGACGAAGCATTGTCTCTTACTCTTTGCGATCCCTTACGAGGGTTGGCAGTAGCCGAGAGGCAGGCCCTAAAATCAGTATCTGAGGTACACTTAGTGGTCACCAGGCGGTTAGCTGGGAAGGCACTGGGTGGGACGGTGGTTGTCCCCAACTGTATTTCAGTTGGTATCCGAGCGTTGGTCTTAGAGAACAAGAAAATTTGCATTAGTGTGTCTTATCGAGTTTGTTAGGATGCATTAGTGAGTCTGGACTTCGACCGTGTTTTCTTTAAAAATGATTGCTTAACATTTTTGTTGGAAACTATATATTATCAACATGTAAATATTATGTGATATATTAATCTCTTAACATGTTTGATATTGTGTGATTGATGTCTACCTCTAGCACAAATCCCATTGACTCACCTAATAATAACGAAGAGTCGAATATATATTGGCAAGATTTACAAGTTCCCGAAGAACCGAAAGAAGAGGAAACAGAACAGGAAGAAGAGGAACCGGAAGAAGAGGAAACAGAAGAAGAGGAACCGGAAGAAGAAGAGGTTCCGGAGGGGGGAATAGTAGGAACCACAGAAAACCGGTCAAATAAAAGAAAATCCTCAACCAATGGACCAAAGTTAATAATGGTCAATGGTGTTTCCGCTAAGGAAGCAAAATATTGGGAAAATTACCAATTTTTCGATGAATCGGATCCTGATGAGGATTCCGATGATGTTATAGAAATTACCCCGACCCAATTTAATGAGGCAAAAGAAAATAATAAGAGAAAAGGCATCAAAATAGAGAAATCTTATTCCGACCCCGATGAACTTTATATGTACCGTCAACACCCGTATTTTCAATATCGTGACAATAACCCGGGAACCTCTAAACCACCAGGTTTTTCTAAACCATTATGGAAAACGACGACTCGTATTAGAGGAACATCATATATCCCTAGAAGATTAGGAAAAAGAACCAAGTCCGAAGAAGAAGAAACCAGTGATTCAGATTAGAGGGGTGTGAGCATGTTGTGTAATAAATGTATTGTAGTGTGCTTGTACTTTTATATTCTATGTAAAAATTGCTTGTATTGTTTGTTTTTACGAATCTAATCCTTGTCTATTTTACAGTATAAAAACAAAATGGACGTTAAGGGTAGACAACTGAATATTTTAGAAGACCTACCAGAGGATATGATTGAGGAAATCTTGTCTAGAGTCGGTCAGAATTCATCAGCACATTTAGTTATGGCGAAATTAACTTATCAAACATTTGAAAGACTTTCCAGAAATGCCTTAGTTTATAAAAGGCTTTCTTTTGATAGGTGGGGTATATCACATTGGGGAGACCGTAAGTTACGCCGTGTTTTCTTTAAAGCGTTAAATGCGGGGAACCCAAATGCGATTTTATGCTACGGGTTAAGAACCTATTTTGACTCAACATATCCCAACATAGGATTTCGTGAATTAGAAAGAGCTTCTAACATGCAATATAAAGAAGCGTGTTATGCTTACAGGTTAGTGATGTTCGCTTCTTACCAAAGTGAGAAAAAGAACATCAGATTGCAGCTTTTAAATAAAACTTTCCCACAAGTGACGGATTCAGTAGTTGGGGTGAGAAACAAAGTTTTTAGATTATTACGGGGCTGTTGGACATTACGAAACCCTCGTCCTTTTGATGACATTACAACATGCTGCCTAGCCAATGGTCATAATGGTTATTTTCCACAAGACCAAGGATGGGAAGTCGTCTTAGTAAAACCAGAATGCATGACTTGTTTCTGGACTTATGAATTACGTGTCTTTATTTCCTTTGCTGAACAACTTGCGTATTAACTAAATTTATCTTCAAAACTGTCATGTATCATAGTGTACTATATTTCATGTTATATGTAATATAGCGAAGTTGTAAGTTTGAAGAATATTTGTATGTGATATATTATTATAATCAAGTTTTTCATATGGAATTGTAGTAGTTGAATTGTATATTAGCTACTAAGTATGAACTTAACGGGTAGGTAGTACCCGAATTTAAACTTATAAAATGCTAATATGAAGAAAAAGCTTTTATAAATGAGTTCATATTATGCTACGAGATACTATTGACTACTCTTAATATTCTATATGATTAACTTGTTTCATTTGACTATTTTGAAGGAAATGGCATCGACTACTCGACACACCTTGAATATGAGCGAAGAGGAATTTTGTGCCTTTCTTGTTTCAAACATAGCCGCAGTACATGCCGCGCTACATACAAACAATAACTCTGAATCTAGCAATACAGCTAACGACGCAAGAAATCGTGTAGGATGCTCCTACAAGGAATTCACTGCTTGCAAACCTTCAGAATTTGATGGGACCGAATGACCAATCGGATTGAAAAGGTGGACCGAGAAAGTTGAATCGGTCTTTGCCATAAGTAAGTGTGCTAAAGGAGCCAAAGTGAAGTACGCTATGCATACCTTCACAGGTATTGTGTTAACATGGTGGAATACCTATCTAGAGCAAGTGGGACAAGATGCTGCTTACGCGCTACCGTGGTCAGCATTCAAGCACTTGATGAACGAGAAGTACCGTCCTAGAACTGAGGTTAATAAGCTCAAGTCAGAACTTAGAGGGTTACGAACACAGGGATTCGATATTACTTCGTATGAAAGACGATTCACAGAATTGTGCCTATTGTGTCCGAGAGCGTTCGAAGATGAGGAAGAGAAGATCGACGCGTTTGTGAAAGGGTTACTGGAGAGAATCCAAGAAGATATAAGTTCACACGAGCCTGCCTCCAAACAAAAGGCATGTAGAATGGCTCACAAACTAGTAAACCAGATTGAGGGAAAAATTAAAGAACAGGCGGCCGAAGAGGCCAACGTGAAGCTAGTCAAAAGAAAGTGGGAGGAAAACGGTGATAAGAGTCACCAAAACAACAACAACTATCCCAACAATCGCAACATCAATCGCAACTACAAAAAACGGCAAAACAACAACAACAACAACTACAACAATCATCCCAACAACAATAACAACCGCAACAACAACAACAATCAGAAGCAGCTATGCCAAAGGTGTGAAAAGTATCACTCGGGGTTCTGCACCAAATTTTGAAACAAGTGTAAAAGAAATGGTCATATCGCGGCGAAGTGTGAGGTCTACGGACTAGGATTTAACAGAACGAAAGGAACAAATGGTGTCGGAATGAGTAATGGCGGAGCAAGTAGTGTCGGAGCAAGTTATGCCAATGTAGTTTGTTATAAATGTGGAAAACCGGGCCACATTATTAGAAATTGCCCGAACCAGGAGAACACGAATGGACAAGGCTGCGGAAGAGTTTTCAATATTAATGCGGCAGAGGCACAAGAAGACCCGGAGCTTGTTACGGGTACGTTTCTTATTGATAATAAATCTGCTTACGTTTTATTTGATTCGGGTACGGATAGAAGCTATATGAGTAGAGATTTTTGTGCTAAATTAAGTTGTCCATTGACGCCGTTGGATAGTAAATTTTTACTCGAATTAGCAAACGGTAAATTAATTTCAGCAGATTATATATGCCGGAATTGAGAAATTAAACTGGGTAGCGAAATATTTAAGATTGATTTGATACCAGTAGAGTTAGGGAGTTTTGATGTAATAGTTGGCATGGACTGGCTGAAGGAGATGAAAGCAGAGATCGTATGATACAAAAATGCAATTTGCATTGTACGAGAAGAAGGAGAACCCTTAATGGTGTACGGAGAAAAGGGCAACACGAAGCTACATCTTATTAGTAATTTGAAGGCACAAAAACTAATAAGAAAAGGTTGCTATGCTATTCTAGCACACGTCGAGAAAGTACAAGCTGAAGGAAAGAGCATCAATGATGTTCCCGTCGCAAAAGAATTTCCCGATGTATTTTCGAAAGAATTACTGGGATTACCCCTACATCGATCAGTTGAATTTGAAATAGATCTTGTACCAGGAGCTGCACCAATAGCTCGTGCTCCTTACAGACTCGCACCCAGCGAGATGAAAGAACTGTAAAGCCAACTGCAAGAACTATTAGAACGTGGTTTCATTCGACCAAGCACATCACCATGGGGAGTTCCTGTTTTGTTTGTCAAGAAGAAGGATGGTACATTTAGGTTGTGTATTGACTACAGAGAGTTGAATAAACTTACCATCAAAAACCGTTATCCACTGCCAAGAATTGGCGACTTATTTGATCAACTACAAGGCTCGTCGATTTATTCGAAAATCGATTTACGTTCTGGATATCATCAAATGCGAGTAAAGGAGGATGATATTCCATAAACTGCTTTTAGGACGCGTTATGGTCATTACGAGTTTATGGTTATGCCGTTTGGATTGACTAACGCACCAGCTGTGTTCATGGACCTTATGAACCGAGTGTGGGGCCATATCTTGACAAGTTTGTCATTGTTTTCATCGATGACATACTTATTTACTCAAAGAATGATCAAGAGCACAAAGAACATTTGAGAAAAGTGCTAGAAGTATTGAGGAAAGAAAAACTGTACGCTAAGTTTTCAAAGTGTGTATTTTGGTTGGAAGAAGTTCAATTCCTCGGTCATATAGTGAACAAAGAAGGTATCCAGGTGGACCCGGAAAAGATCGAAACCGTTGAAAAGTGGGAAATCCCAAAAACTCCGAAGCATATACGTCAATTTTAAGGATTGGCTGGTTACCATAGAAGATTCATCCAAGATTTTTCCAAAATAGCAAAACCCTTGACTGCACTAACGCATAAAGGGAAGAAATTTGAATGGAAGGATGAACCAGAGAAGACGTTTCAGTTATTGAAGAAAAAGCTAACTACGGCACCTATATTGTCATTGCCTGAAGGGAATGATGATTTTGTGATTTATTGTGACGCGTCAAAGCAAGGTCTCGGTTGTGTATTAATGCAGCGAACAAAGGTGATTGCTTATGCGTCTAGACAATTGAAGATTCACGAGCAAAATTATACAATTCACGATTTGGAATTGGGTGCTGTTGTTTTTGCATTAAAGACTTGGAGGCATTATTTATATGGAGTCAAAAGTATTATATATACCGACCACAAAAGTCTCCAACATATATTTAATCAGAAGCAACTGAATATGAGACAACGCAGGTGGATTGAACTGTTGAATGATTATGATTTTGAGATTCGATACCCCCCGGGGAAGGCGAATGTGGTAGCCGACGCTTTGAGTAGAAAGGACTGAGAACCTATACGGGTAAAAGCTATGAAGGAGGCGCAACAGGGGGTTGTAAAAGAAGGAAAGTTGAAGAATGAGATACCCAAAGGATCAGAGAAACATATTAATATTCGGGAAGACGGAACCCGGTATAGGGCTGATAGAATTTGGGTACCAAGGTTTGGAGATGTGAGAGAAATGGTACTTAAAGAAGCACATAAAACCAGATATTCAATACATCCCGGAGCGGGAAAGATGTATAAAGATCTTAAGAAACACTTTTGGTGGTCGGGTATGAAATCCGATATAGCTAAATATGTAGGAGAATTTTGACGTGTTCTAAGGTCAAAGCTGAACATCAGAAACCATCAGGTCTACTACAACAACCTGAAATCCCGGAATAGAAATGGGAAAACATTACCATGGATTTTATTACTAAATTGCCAAGGACTGCAAGTGGTTATGATACTATTTGGGTAATAGTTGATCGTCTCACCAAGTCAGCACACTTCCTGCCAATGAGAGAAGATGACAAAATGGAGAAGTTGGCGCGATTGTATTTGAAGGAGGTTGTCTCCAGACATGGAATACCTGTCTCTATTATCTCTGATAGGGATGGTAGATTTATTTCAAGGTTCTGGCAGACGTTGCAACAAGCATTGGGGACTCGTCTAGACATGAGTACTGCCTATCATCCACAAACTGATGGGCAGAGCGAAAGGACGATACAAACGCTTGAAGACATGCTACGAGATGTGTTATTGATTTCGGAAACATTTGGTATCGACACCTACCGTTAGCAGAATTTTCCTACAACAACAGTTATCTTTCTAGTATTGAGATGGTGCCGTTTGAGGCACTTTATGGTAGAAAGTGCAGGTCTCCGATTTGTTGGAATGAAGTGGGGGATAGACAGATTACGGGTCCGGAGATAATACAAGAAACTACAGAGAAAATCATCCAAATTCAACAACGATTGAAAACCGCCCAAAGTCGACAAAAGAGCTACGTGGACAGTAAAAGAAAAGATATAGAGTTTGAAATTGGAGAAATGGTCATGCTTAAGGTTTCACCTTGGAAAGGCGTTGTTCGATTTGGTAAACGGGAGAAACTAAATCCAAGGTACATTGGACCATTCAAGATTATAGATTGTGTCGGACCAGTAGATTACCAACTGGAGCTACCTCAACAACTCGCGGCGGTACATAACACTTTCCACGTCTCGAATTTGAAGAAATGTTTTGCTAAAGAAGATCTCACTATTCCGTTGGAGGAAATCGAAATCAATGAAAAACTTCAATTCATTGAAGAACCCGTCGAAATAATGGATCGTGAGGTTAAAAGACTTAAGCAAAACAAGATACCGATTATTAAGGTTCGATGGAATGCTCGTAAAGGACCCGAGTTCACCTGGGAGTGTGAAGATCAGATGAAGAAGAAATGTCCGCATCTATTTCCAGAAGATTCGTCAACACCTTCAACAGCTTAAAATTTCGGGACGAAATTTATTTAACGGGTAGGTACTGTAGTGATCCGAACTTTTCCATGTTTATATATATTAATTGAGATTGATATTTACATGACTAAATGTTTCCAACATGTTAAGCAATCAAACTTGTTAAGACTTGATTAAATGAAATAAGTTTCATATAGACAATTGATCACCCAAGTTGACCGGCGATTCACGAACGTTACAAATTTGTAAAAACTACATGTTGTGATATATATAGACATATATATATGGTTGACATGAGATTATGATGAGTAAGTATCTCACTAAGTATATTAACAATGTGTGATATACATAAGAAATGAGATTACTAAGTTAAGAAACTCGAAATGATATATATAACGATTATCGTTATGATAACGTCTACTAAATACATATGTATCATATTAAGATATTGATACACTTTATTTAACATGATAAAATTATATTTAAATATATCATTAAGTGTGTTAACAATGAACTACATATGTAAAAACAAGACTACTAACTTAATGATTTCGAAACGAGACATATATGTAACGATTATCGTTGTAACGACATTTAAATGTATATATATCATATTAAGATATATTAATATATCATAATATCATGATAATATAATAATTTAACATCTCATTAGATATAATAAACATTGGGTTAACAACATTTAACAAGATCGTTAACTTAAAGGTTTCAAATCAACATTTACATGTAACGACTAACGATGACTTAACGACTCAGTTAAAATGTATATACATGTAGTGTTTTAATATGTATTCATACACTTTTGAAAGACTTCAAGACACTTATCAAAATACTTCTACTTAACAAAAATGCTTACAATTACATCCTTGTTCAGTTTCATCAACAATTCTACTCGTATGCACCTGTATTCGTACTCGTACAATACACAGCTTTTAGATGTATGTACTATTGGTATATACACTCTAATGATCAACTCTTAGCAGCCCATGTGAGTCACCTAACACATGTGGGAACCATCATTTGGCAACTAGCATGAAATATCTCATAAAATTACAAAAATATGAGTAATCATTCATGACTTATTTACATGAAAACAAAATTACACATCCTTTATATCTAATCCATATACCAACGACCAAAAACACCTACAAACACTTTCATTCTTCAATTTTCTTCATCTAAGTGATCTCTCTCAAGTTCTATTTCAAGTTCTAAGTGTTCTTCATAAATTCTATAAGTTCTAGTTTCATAAAATCAAGAATACTTCCAAGTTTGCTAGCTTACTTCCAATCTTGTAAAGTGATCATCCAACTTCAAGAAATCTTTTTTATTTATAGTAAGATATCTTTCTAATACAAGGTAATACTCATATTCAAACTTTGATTCAATTTCTATAACTATAACAATCTTATTTCGAGTGGAAATCTTACTTGAACTTGTTTTCGCGACATAATTCTGCTTCAAGAACTTTCAAGCCATCCAAGGATCCTTTGAAGCTAGATCCATTTTTTTCATTTCCAGTAGTTTTATCCAGAAAACTTGAGGTAGTAATGATTTTCATAACATCATTCGATTCATACATATAAAGCTATCTTATTCGAAGGTTTAAATTTGAAATCACTAGAACATAGTTTAGTTAATTCTAAACTTGTTCGCAAACAAAATTTAATTCTTCTAACTTGACTTTTAAAATCAACTAAACACATGTTCTATATCTATATGATATGCTAACTTAATGATTTAAAATTGGAAAAACGAAAAACATTGTAAAACCGGATATACGCCGTTGTAGTAACACCGCGGGCTGTTTTGGGTTAGTTAATTAAAAACTATGATAAATTTTGATTTAAAAGTTGTTCTTCTGGAAAAATGATTTTTCTTATGAACATGAAACTATATCCAAAAATCATGGTTAAACTCAAAATGGAAGTATGTTTTCCAAAATGGTCATCTAGACGTCGTTCTTTCGACTGAAATGACTACCTTTACAAAAATGACTTGTAACATGTAATTCTGACTATAAACTTATACTTTTTCTGTATAGATTCATAAACTTAAGTTCAATATGAAACCATAGCAATTGGATTCACTCAAAACGGATTTAAAAAGAAGAAGTTATGGGTAAAACAAGATTGAATATTTTTGATCTTTTTAGCTACGAGAAATGTTTAACAAATCTATACAAATCATATCCTAGCTAACTTATATTGTATTATACATGTATTCTAATATATTATGTAATATTGGAATACCATAGACACGTATGCAAATGTTTTGACATATCATATCGACCCATGTATATATATTATTTGGAACAACCATCGACACTCTATATGCAGTAATGTTGGAGTTAGCTATACAGGGTTGAGGTTGATTCCAAAAATATATATACTTTGAGTTGTGATCTAGCCTGAGACGTGTATACACTGGGCCGTGGATTGATTCAAGATAATATATATCGATTTATTTCTGTACATCTAATTATGGACAACTAGTTGTAGGTTACTAACAAGGACAGCTGACTTAATAAACTTAAAACAATAAAACGTATTAAAAATATTGTAAATATATTTTGAACATAATTTGATATATATGTACATATTTGTTATAGGTTCGTGAATCGACCAGTGGCCAAGTCTTACTTCCCGACGAAGTAAAAATCTGTGAAAGTGAGTTATAGTCCCACTTTTAAAATCTAATATTTTTGAGATGAGAATACATGCAGGTTTTATAAATGATTTACAAAATAGACACAAGTACGTGAAACTACATTCTATGGTTGAATTATCGAAATCGAATATGCCCCTTTTTAATAAGTCTGGTAATCTAAGAATTAGGGAACATACACCCTAATTGACGCGAATCCTAAAGATAGATCTATTGGGCCTAACAAACCCCATCCAAAGTACCGGATGCTTTAGTACTTCAAAATTTATATCATATCCAAAGGGTGTCCCGGAATGATGGGGATATTCTTATATATGCATCTTGTTAATGTCGGTTACCAGGTGTTCACCATATGAATGATTTTTATCTCTATGTATGGGATGTATATTGAAATATGAAATCTTGTGGTCTATTGTTACGATTTGATATATATAGGTTAAACCTATAACTCACCAACATTTTTGTTGACGTTTAAAGCATGTTTATTCTCAGGTGAATACTAAGAGCTTCCGCTGTTGCATACTAAAATAAGGACAAGATTTGGAGTCCATGTTTGTATGATATTGTGTAAAAACTGCATTCAAGAAACATATGTCGATGTAATATATTTCTATTGTAAACCATTATGTAATGGTCGTGTGTAAACAGTATATTTTAGATTATCATTATTTGATAATCTACGTAATGCTTTTGAAACCTTTATTGATAAAATAAAGATTATGGTTGTTTTAAAAATGAATGCAGTCTTTGAAAAACGTCTCATATAGAGGTCAAAACCTCGCAACGAAATCAATTAATATGGAACGTTTATAATCAATATGAACGGGACATTTCAAATGTGAGTGCGGTTGTCTTGGTTCAAGAACCGAGGTCACAAAAGCGCACACGACACATACTCAGAAAGTACCATTACATCCGTTAACTTGTAGCAGAAAATGACATATTATTAAGTAGAGTAGACACGACTAAGAACTTGGCTGATCCTTTCACCAAGCCTTTACCACAAACTAAGCATGATGCTCATAGCATGTCTAGTGGCATTCGTGTCATTAATGATAAAGTTTGATTGTATTTTTATGTTAAGTTTGAAACTTTAAACATTGGGTAATAATATATGTTGCAATTGATCTGATGATTAATATATTGAGATTATATTATACGCACGATGCGATCATTTCATTGTATATTGCCATGTTTCATTTTGCATGTTTTAACTTCCAATTAATATTATTTCATAAACTTCCACAGTTGGTCATTCTCTAAGGAAGAGAGAATTGAATTAATGCTGCTATGAAGTATAGTAATATAGGCTTATATGAAACTACATTCATGAGGAACTTGATAGTTGATTCAAGGTTCTGGAATGACCACATTTAGACATTACTTCATGAATTTAAGTCAAAAGGTAAGCTCTAAGATGGCAACATCATTTATCCTAGAGTGGATATGTATGAGAAATCCTGACACAAACTATGTTATACTTTGACCTGTTTCTAACGTTGTGCGTAAATGCCGTTCATAAGGGAGCAGATTGGGTATATCATGGAATGTGGTGGATGTCTATACAGTTGAAGCAATTTGTTCCTTCTTCTTTAAGCAAGTTTAAGCGATATCTCTAAGCCCCTCGTTGATTTGTGCTGAATTAAATGCATGACCATGCTACGACTGAATTAATGCAATTGCAGTCTATTTGATCACCACAAATCTCTATCGAGAAACATAATCTTGAACGATGATGGTTGACACTTAACCATGTCACACGTTCATATAGATATCTTGAACAAAAGGATGATTGATATAAATCAAAATATAGGAGTGTAACGTAGCAGACTAGTTGTTATACATGATGTGTCTTTTAAGACAGGTCAATATTATTAATATCAGTGCAAGTGGGAGTCTGTTGGAAATATGTTCTCGGGTTGGCTACGGTTCGACCGTGGTTTGACCGTGGTACATATATTCCGAAGATATGCTCATGACATTAAATAATAAAAGTCCATTTATCCTATTCGATCACACACAAAGGCCAATCGTAAATTGTTTGATATACCTTCTAATTGAAAATTAATTTATTAATCATTAGTTAATGGTTTAATAAATTAAGTAAGTTTTTTTTATGTGTATACATATACGTACAAATCTAAATATGTAGAGATTTGATTAGATTTTGCAAATCATATTTTATATAAGATATAAGATTTGATTTGATTTATAAAATATGATTTGATTTTGTAAATCTTATTTTATATAAAGATTTGATTTTGCAAATCTTTTCAAATCTTTATTTATTATATTTGTACTAGATGTATTATTGTATCAATTATGTAATATATAATACCAAGTCTTGGTATTGTAAATGAAATGTTAAAGATACAAAACACACATACAAAAATGCTATTTTTCTCTTTCTCATTTTCAAGTAACCAAAATACTTGAAATATATAATTGGGTTCGGTTTTGGTGGAAATAAGAAAGAAGAAAAGATCCGTTAAGTAGAAGGTATAGATCGAAGCAAGGTTGGAACTTTGGGTGTCTACCGTTTAGAGGAACTCTTCTTTGGGTTTTCAAATTCGATCTTCAGAAGGCTACAAAGGTTGTAATCTAACATCTTCTTGTTCGGTTTCATTAATTTGTTTTGTTTACTAAAGTTTTGTACAATGATCCGTGGAAGAGTATGATTTTGTAAAGTTTTAAAAATGCTTCCGCTCGCTTTGTACTTGTATCATACTCCAACAATGATACACCCGTGCAAACTGCGTTTATCACAGGTTGTCAGATTTTGGATGGTCCGCTAATTCTTAGTGAGATTTTAACTTGGGTGAAAAATAAAAAACATCGAAAATTGTTATTCAAGGTTGATTTCGAGAAAGCATACGACTCGGTTAATTGGGAATTCCTATATTTCATGCTAGATTCTTTGGGCTTCAGGCAAAAATGGTGTGCTTGGATCAGAGGGTGTCTTGAATCGTCCAAAACGTCGGTTCTTATTAATGGAAGCCCGACTCGTGAGTTTACTATTAAACGTGGCTTAAGACAAGGAGACCCGCTCAGTCCGTTCTTGTTCCTTATTGTTATGGAAGGTCTTCACTTAGCGTTCCAACGTGCCATGGAAAGTAACTTTATTCATGGAATTAGCATCGGTAACGATAATATGAAATTGTCTCATTTTTTCTATGCTGACGATGTTATTATAATCGCTGATTGGTGTTTGCTAGAATTAAAAAGAATCCTCGTTATCCTAGAGATATTCTATTTGGTTTCGGGTCTCCGGATAAATGTTTCCAAATCGCATCTTTTCGGTATCGGTGTTCTTGATAGCGAGGTAATTTCTTTTGCTAATGCTACAGGTTCTAGAGTTGGTACGTTTCCGTCGAATTATCTTGGGATTCCTATTGGTTTAAATATGAAATTAAAATCTAGTTGGGATTCGTTGGTCGATAAGTTCCGTTTTAGATTATCTTCTTGGAAAGCTAGTCTTATTTCTGTAGGTGGTCGTCTGACTTTAGTGAAATCAGTTTTGGGTAGCATCGCCATTTACTATATGTCTTTATTCAAATGTCCAGAAATGATTTTAAAAAAGATTGAATCTATTCGAGCTAATTTTTTTTGGGGTGGTAACGGTGACTCTAAAAAATTATCTTGGGTTAAGTGGGATAAAGTCCTAGCTCCTTTTGACAAAGGTGGTCTCAATGTTGGAAGTTTAAAAGCTTTTAATTTAGCTTTGATTAACAAATGGAGGTGGCGTTTGATTTCCAATTCGGACGATTTGTGGTGTAAGGTAATAATTTCTATTTATGGTAATAATGTCCTAAGTCCCACTTCTAATAGCTCTAGTATGTGGGGAAATATCATTTCAGCTTGTTCCAAAGCTACGAGGGACAGTTTGTTACCTTCGGATCTTTTTAAGATGGATATTGGTAATGGTCGCAACACTAGTTTTTGGCACGATGTTTGGTGTGGTAATACAACTTTAGCCAATCAATTTAATCGTATTTATCATTTGGATCTGGGTAAAGATGATAGCATTGCTGATAAATACAATAATGGCGATTGGCAATTCATTTGGTATAGAGAATCGATTGGTAGCAGAAATATCGAACTCGTTAATGATCTTCGTAGTAGTTTGAATGATTTCCTCCTTACGGACCGCGATGATCGTTGGTTGTGTACTTTGAGTAATGATGATTTTTACACAGTTAAAGTGGCGAGAGATTTTATAGATAGATGCAAGCTCTCAGATTCTGGCGTTTCTACTTCATGGTTCAAGTTCTTGCCTAGGAAAGTTAACGTTTTTTTGTGGCGTTTTAGACTTGATGCTCTTGCCGTTCGTTGGAACCTATCCGCGAAAGGTATAGACATTAATTCTATTGTATGTCCTTTATGTTCTAATGGGGTCGAAACCCGGGATCATTTATTTTTTGATTGTTCGGTGGCGAGAAATCTTTGGCACAAAATCAGGGTTTGGTTAGATTGTAACATGCCTTGTTTTACTTCATGGGATTCTTTTATAGTTTGGATACAGGGGGTTCGGTTATCTACTTCATGTCAAAGTCGGATCGTGGCTATCATGTGTTCTTCGTTATGGGCTTTATGGCGATTTCGTAACGGTGTTGTTTTTAACGAGTCATTTTGTAATCTTAGTAGTTTGTTTGATGTTATTAGATTACTTACTTTTCGTTGGATTAAACATAGGAGTCATTTAGTTTCAAATTGGAACTTATGGCTCTCTATGCCGTTGTAATCTTCCCTTAGCGTCTTGCTAGAGATCGTTTGTTTGGTTTTTTATATTATTCTTGGCCGTTAAAAAAAAAAATCATACTCCAACAATACCACCATACCCCATTTATAAATATGTCATCTGATAATTCTCAAAAGGTTTAGTGTTTAAGATGTCCCGAACATCACATAAAATATTCATGTTTGAATGTTGCTAGTATGGTAAATATCTTTGGATGATCATAAACGAAATGAAATGTCGTTGGTCTGGTAAATGTCTTTGGATGATCATATATGACCACGGAAATGCTAGTTATATAGCGTATTTCTAACCTAAAAAATTTCGACTTTTATCAACAAGACTCGGGAGAAATCTCCATTTAATGGTTTACCCAAATATTTGCATTTGTAGTACCTATTATTTCGTAGTTCATCCGGGGTGTTAAATATTTTATGTTTTATGAAAACCGTATAAAATAAATTAACCATAAAAACTTAACTAAAACAACACAAAAGTAACGATTTTTTTTTTTTTTTTTTAAACGTAACAACTTTTTTTTGGCAAAATATGAAGGTTTTTGCACAAAAATTGAAGACTTTTGGGTAAAATACGGAGACTTTTGAGTAAAATAAGGAAGCTTTGTGGGCAAAATAAGGAGAGTTTTGGGGAAAAAAATAATCCATTTGCGACAAAATGGAAAAAATTCAAAATTTTTGCACTGAAAATTACAAATTTACTGGAGGCGGGCGCGCACCCTGCCACATCTATTTCCGCCCCTGTTTTTAATACTATATCTTTAAGCTTTTCATCTAATTCTTCACTCTAGACTTGAGCCGTTTTTTGACAAGCATACTACAAAATAAAATATGGTCAAATATAAAATATGGTCAAAAGGCAATATTATATTTACACGTTTTGTGAGGATTATATGTATCGTGGCCTAACCAATCAGGGTCGGTTGTAATTACAAATCCTTATTTATGAAAATTAATCACGTGGTGTGATATAGTGTAGCACTAAACTATGAATAATTAAGTCGTCAATGTGATTTCTTATAACGATGAAACTCAACTTAGATTTGAGTCGTTAATTTGGTTTTTTAATTGGTTAGTATTTTCTATACCTAAACTTGTATAATCAGAGGTTATTATTATATTTATTTAATAATTGAACATAATTTTAAATGATTGATGATTAATATATAGATGAGCTTCTGAATTCTTTGTCTCATACTTGTCCCAAATTTTCATATATTAGTAATCGGATACAGTTAATTACGTTTCCACTTACGCAAGACACATGAGCTATAAACTCTAATTTTCCCTTAACCCATTTCCCCTGTAAATATAAGGATATCTCCATATGCAACAAACACCTTACTCTTGCCTCAACGCCTCATATGTCTTGCAAAGGTCTCGCTTTCCTTTTTCACTCAAGTGTACGACATAAATCTCCAGTTGATCAATGACATCACAAGGTCACTTGCATAGTGATCTCTTACGATTAATTGAAGATAATCGTACTCACGATTCATCAAGGGTTTTTTTACCTACGTTCGGGTAGGGTTTTTCGCCCAACGCCTTAATTGACCCAGTCTCAATCGACCGACAGTTATCTGTTGTCGCTTCTCTCGAATTCGAGTTTAGACGATGAATAACGGAAGTTAAAGCCACAAAAATCTTTAATAAACCTCATTATTATTATTGCACCCAAGTGTATTTTTTGCCCTTAGTGTGAAAATATGCTTAAACATTTGGCGTCACCTATGGGATGCCCGACATATCGTCACACGTTCAGTCTATGGATGTTTTTTTCTTATATAATTATCTATTTGTATTCGGTTTACGAAAAAAATACGTGCAACTATTAGGACTACCTTTTACGTAGTTGTTTGCGAGATTTTTTTTTCGCACTGCTTCAAGCAGAATTGGTTTTTCGGATAACTGTTCGCGCAGTTGTCCGGGCATCTATCCGCGCAACTTCTTGCTGAATTGGTTTATTCGCATAGCGGTCGGTGCATCTATCGTGTAGTTGTTTCGCACACCTGTTCTCACCGTATTGCAATGGAGAATTCGATATGATACTTAACTTTAGATATGATACATAACTGACGGGGCTTAATCGGGTACGGTTAATTAAGGTTCAACTTGGCTTTGGCCCATGAGCTTTAAACCCTAATTTTCTTAACCCTACATGTTCTCCTATAAATATGGGGATATCTCTCTATACATAAGGCGCCTTACTCTTGATAAACGCCTCATACGAATTGCATGAATCACCAATTGATCAAAGAACTCACATGGTCAATAGCTTTTCGATCTCTTAATGTAACATCATACAATTTTTTTTAAATCACGCTTGTAAGTTATATAAACAAACCATATCAAAACTATATATAAAACTCATATCGTTTATATACATTATTAAAGCCTGGTGTTACGTTAAATAAAACAGTTATATAAACAAAGTACGACATCGGAGTTAAGAAGTGTCAAACATATCTTCAACCACCCGTCTTCACCTGTAAGCTAACATGCAATCATATTAACAACCTGCAGGTAGGGATGACAATGGATATCCGGTCCATCAGATATCCATCTGATCCGATCTATTTCAATGGATATGGATGATCTAGATGGATGATAAATGGATATGGATATGGATATGGATGATGTGAAAAATTAATGGATCAGGTATGAATGATAATTTCTCATCCATGGATATATCCATTTACAACCCGAATACATATATACATATAATTATATACATATTTACTTAAAAATATGTGTTTACATTTAAATATCCTTATATATGTACACTATAAACAAATAAAATGCTATCGAAAATATAGATTGTGACTAGGGATGGTAATGGATGTCATATCCATCGGATATCCATCCGATCCGATCCATTTAGATGGGTATGGATGATCTAAATGGATGATAAATGGATATGGATGATGTGAAAAATTAGAGGATCGGCCGATCGGGTATGGATGACAATTTATCATCCATGAATATATCCATTTCCACCCGAAATACATATATACATATAAATATATACATATTTACTTGAATATATGCATTTGTATTTAAATATCCTTATATGTGTACACTATAAACTATTAAAATGTTATCGAAATATAGATTGTGAAGATGCAACCATGTATATAGTATTAAATTAATATATCTTACATATATTATACATATCTGTTAAAATATTTTGATGATTTTATTTCAATTTTTTTTTTTTTTTTGAAAAACAAGCCAATATATTGATTAATAATCAAAAGTTTACAAGGTGATACATAGACGTTGTGACATATCAGTCGATCACAACTAAACAAACGAGACATTACAACGTAGAGCAGAATTATAGATTGGAGTTTGCGAGTTGGCAAACAACCCACGAAACACGAAAGAAAAATACAACTTTTATGCTAAACTAAAGTAGACATTCGGAGTGCTTATCCATGTGAGCCAATCGATTTTCTTCCCACTAATCCTTTGAGAAATCCACTCGAATGACTTAGTTTGAATTTCGTTTAAAGTCATCGGAGCGGTCCGCGATCTTCCGTGAAAAACCATGTTATTTCGATTTTTCCAAATGATATACACACTAACCCATCCTATTGCTTGCCAAATTTTTGCGCCAAGTGAAGACATGTGACCCGAAGCCTTGCCCGATAAGATTTCGTCAATACTAAAGTTTGTGAAGCTGCCGAGCCCCCACCATCCAAAAACACGATTCCAAACCTCAATGGCGTGAGTACAAAAAATTAAAGAGTGGTCCACCGATTCCACGTCATCGTCACACAAGGGGCAATTAACGGAGTGCAAATCGATACCTCTCTTGTCTAACTCTGTATGAATCGGAATCCTTTTTTAACGAACCCGCCAAGCGAAAATTTCCAATTTTTTTGGAACGAGATTATTTCTTAAAGTTTCATGTGAAGAGAAATGACTTCCTAACATGTGCTCATCGATAAGTACCGAGAGCTTCTTGACTGTGAACCTTCCGTTTGATGCGAGTGTCCACCTCCATATATCCCTGTTGTTGCTGTCGAACTTGTAACCTGCTAACAACTCAACAAGTGAGTCAAGTTCAGTTTTTATACGCCCATTTGGTACCCTGAACCAATCGAAAATTGCTGTGGCCGAACCCGAGCTGCTGTCTACCTGCACACGATCACAAACACGTACATCAGGTTGCCTTTCAAGCTTGAATAACCTAGGAAATTTCTGACTTAAGTTGCTGTCTCCCAGCCATAGCTCTGTCCAGAATGCCGTAGAGGAACCATCCTTCACATATTTACACATCGAACCCGAGAAGGAAATGTCCATACTATCAATACACCTTCCTGCCATGACAATATTAGACCAAGTACAGGAAAAAGGAGAACGAATTTCCACACCCCCCGCACCTAGGCCCCCGTTCATAATAGGAATATTTTTAGAAAACTTTACCATCCAACGGATACCTGATAACCCGCTTAATCCAACAGATATTGATATAGATTGATGAATTATATTTAAACAGATATGGATACAGGCGCACCCGATCCATATCCGATCCATTATCATCACTTTACAAGTATGTGAATAGTATTAAATTTGTATATCTTGCATATATTACATAAATTTGTATCTTGAATATTAAGCTAGCACCTACAACCTTATTTGGGGCTTTCTGATCAGCGACCGCTATCGGAGGTGGACTTAATCACTTGGCCACCTCGCCGATATCATCATATCGGCCAGGGTTATTCACGGTAGCTGGACCGGAGAGCCTTGTTCTAAGATCCTTAAACCCCCTTTACGCATTGAACAGGCATATTAACCCTATGGTAAAAATATGCATGATCAAGTGGTGCTTTCATTGAGAGTCGAACTAATTCAAGACATGTTTAATTGTTTTTTCTTTTAAAGTTTTGAATTGTAAAGCTCGTTACTCACAAAATTCTCGAATTTTTTGTTTCGTTAACAGAATCATGGCTTCCGAGGACTCATCGGAACGAACTCAAACAGATAACCAGAACACGCCGTCTAGTAGTCAGCTAACGCAAGCTATGACTACGGGGGCGGGATACACGCCTTACGTTCCACCCGTGTCCGGCGAACCTTTCCCAAGGTACAAGCTAATATTCTCGGATGAAATTACACCGCCAAGGGCAAACTCACCGGTCACAACCACGCAGCTGGATTTTTCCACGGTGGATCCAAGGGTTATCCTTGTAGGCACTGGCGGTGAAACAGTGGGCCCGCATGTAGTATGCTACGGCCAGGTGCCTATTTATAGCACTACGGTTTCAATTCCTCTGCAGACGCAGGGTTATCAGCAAAGTTCGTCGTTCACACCATTGCAACCTTGGCAGCCACCGCGCCCAATTTCACAGTTTCTAACTCCTGCGGATGCGCAGGCACTACTTAATAGTTGGGGATATGGTGTCATTCCAGACGCCAATTCTCATTGGACGCCGATAACCACAGAACAGCAAAGTACTGCGCATACAGTTGGGCTCTTAATAGCATACCCTCAGGTTTCGCAGATATCAGCGCCACAGGTTTCGGTTCCTTCGCAACCGCCTGTATATTCTGCACCGTCAAGTCTTCCTTCTTTTCCAACGCAACCTTGGTTATACCCACAGACGTCGGTGCAACCTTGGCAAAATATTCAGGGTCAGGCGAATCTTGCAGGTCAATTTATGCAGGCTGCACCTCCTGACATGGTTCATTTGTTTTCACAACCTGATTTTGTTCAGGATATGATGAGGCGTTTCTTCGCAGGGCTAAAGGGGGACCCTGTTAAACCACCCTTTGAGCTGCCGACCACTTTTGATAAGTTTCCCCCGCATATAACTGCATATCCGTTTCCATCAGTGCCAAAGATACCTCACACGTTAGGTACTTACAATGGCTTAACTGATCCAGATGACTTCCTGCAACATTTCGAGGGCGAAATGCGCACCTAAGGTTGGGTGGATCCAATTGCGTGTCAGATGTTTCCCATGACGCTGCAGGGCATTGCTCGGAAATGGTTTAACAAGCTACCAGCAGGTAGTGTATCCAGATTCATGGATCAGCGGACCAAGTTTTTGCTGCAGTATCAGAATCAAAGACCACGCAAACGCACTAATATTGAATGTCATGATATTGTGCAGAAATCCAAGGAGTCTTTGGGTGAATTTCTCACAAGGTATACTAATGAGTGCCTGCGTATACCAGATCTTAAGCCGAAGCAGCAGATTTCTGGGCTCATACATGGTATAAATTCAGAACGTCACCCAACTTTGGTCAAGCGCTTGCGCCATACGGTGCCAACAACTTATACTGAGGCCCTTAAAGAATGCCACGATTATATGCGGAGTGGCGAAGATAATGATATTCCCACCGCTAGCTCGCGCAATGAAAGGAAAGATGATGATGATCGTTCGCGTGATCACAATCGCGGAAGCAATTCTCGCAAAAAGTATCCTAGCGGTGGTCCTATCAGGAATGATAAAGGGAAATCAAGTGGCAATTATCAAAACAATAACCAGCGCGGTATCAATAATCAGAACTATGCGCTGCTAAAAAGTTTATCTAAAACACCAAAGGAAATCTTAGCAACCGAACCAGTGTGCGCGACCTTTGCGGTTCCAACTCCGCTTACAGAATTTGGTAAGCGTGATAAAACAAAGTATTGTGAATTCCATGACGACTACGGTCGTGACACTAATCGATGTAAAAACTTGATGGAACGAGTGCTCGAGGCACTGCGCAGGTAAGTTGGATCACCTGAAACCACCTAAGAAGGACAAGGGAAAGACCGTAGAGGAGGGGTTGAAGGCTAAAACTTTCGCATGGCAAAAAGTCGATAAAACAAAAAACGCCGACTTAACCATTAATATGGTCGATGTAGAGAAAGTTAGCCAGCGGAGAAAGTACAATGATCACCAGGATTGAGAACTTCTCCCAATCACTTTCCCTCCTGTCATGTTAATCGACGCAATTAATGAGCCCATTGTCATCAAGTGTCGCATCCCTAATTTCGGAATACAAGTTAAGCGCATGCATGTTGACACCGGTAGCGGAGTGGATATTATGTATGAACATTGCTATCATTTCCTTCCCGCAGAAGTTAAAGCGCAGTTACGTCAGCCTGATATTACACTATCAGGTTTCTCTGGAGAAAATTCATGGCCATTAGGCCAGATAGAGCTAATGATAGAGCTTGCAGATGATAAGGATCCGCAGTTGGTCAGGCACGAATTAGTTGACTTTTATGTGGTTCGTTCGATTTCGCGATACAATGCGCTACTAGGGAGAAATTTCATACGACATTTTAACATTATGCCATCGGTGGTGCATGGCTTGATTAAGTTTCCTACAGTGGAAGGAATTGCCACGATTGCGTCACATCAAACAACCGATTTATGTGGTTCAGTTGTGCCGGTAAACATTCCCTCCATGGGAGAACAACTCGCAAGCAGTACGGTTATCGCTAACCGCTTGCATCCGGACAAGCGTATTAAAATCGGCGCCGGCTTGTCAGCTGAAACTAAGGCTAAGTTGCATGGAATATTATCCGCAAATGCAGATGTTTTTGCATGGCGAGAATCAGACATGACTGGGGTTCCGTGTGATATTGCGGAACATAAGTTGAACGTCAATCCATCACTCACACCCGTAAGACAAAAGAAGCGACATATGGCTCTCGAGCGCAGTGATTGGCTATGCGCAGAAGTAGATAGCCTGGTAAACGCAAACATTCTGCGAGAGGTACGGTACCAGACATGGGTCGCTAATCCGGTGTTGGTGAAAAAGGCTGACGGTAATTGGCGGATGTGTGTTGATTTTAAAGACATCAATAAGGCATGTCCCAAAGACAACTACCCTCTCCCGGAGATAGACTGGAAGGTGGAATCATTGTCAGGTTTCCGGTAAAAGTGTTTTCTGGACGCATACAAGGGTTATCACCAAATCTTAATGGCTTCAGAGGATAAGGACAAAACTGTTTTTCATACGCCGCAGGGGATCTGTTGTTATACGAAGATGCCTTTTGGTTTAAAGAACGTATGAGCGACCTATCAGCGCGTAATTGATGCAGCCTTCAAGCACCAAATCGGCAGAAATCTTCAAGCATATGTCGATGACTTGGTGATTAAAAGTAACACCGAAGAAGAAATGCTCGGCGACATCCTAGAAACGTTTGCGTCTCTGCACAGGATTAACATGAAGCTTAACCCGCTCAAATGTAGTTTTGGGGAAGAGGAGGGCAAGTTTCTAGGTCATGTAGTGACTGCGCTGGGAATCAAGGCAAATCCTAAAAAGATTGAAGCCATTGATAGTTTGCCATCTCCAAAGACAAAGAAAGAGGTACAGAGTGTGATGACCCGGGAATTTTCGACCAAATTTAAACTTAATCTTTATATATTTTCGACACGATAAGCAAAGTCTGTTAGACCGAGTCTCAAAATTTTTGAACTATTATATGGAATCATTTAACCCTTGACCATTCCCGACGACTCACGAACACATGTTTGTAAATAAAAATGTATATATGAATATAATTATAAGTATATATATATTTATATAATATTTTGAATTAATAAAGTATACTTTAATTTAAAATGTAAAAGGATACTTAGTATAATTAAGTTATTATTAAAATAAATAAATAAATAAATAAATAAATATATATATATATATATATATATATATATATATATATATATATATATATATATATATATATATATATGTGTTATTATGAATCTATATATTATTTCTAAAGAATATATATATAATATATAGACATAGAAATATGTAAGTTTGTTATATCTTTATTATTACTAGTATTATTATTATTAGTATCATTATTATTTTTATTATTATTATCATTACTATCAATTACTGGTAAACTTATTAAAATCATCATTTTTGTTATTATTAATATCATCATATTAATATTATTACTAATACTATTATTAGATCCATTATTATTATTATTAGAATTTTACAAGTATTATTACTACTATAATAATTATTAATATTAGTATTACTAATATTATTATATATATATAGAAACGAAATCTGCTACATGTAATCTATTAGATTTTTATTTCCATTGATAATATTATAATTTATATAATTATTATTATCATTATTATTATTTATTAATTATTAGTATATTTATAAATTATAAAATATAGATATAATGGCAGTTTTTACGCATGATCATTGTACTAGTCCCTATCTGATTATTTTTTTTTCTTCTCTGCTAGTCTATCCGTGACACTAGGCGACATATTTATCATCTGTACAAATCGATTTCCTCTTCAATGTGTATTAAATCAGTAGACTCAAAACATGATCAACAATTACTCAACTCCTCAAATTTTTTTGATTAAATGAATTGTATTTTTCTTTTTATATTTTTTTCTACCTGTACGCGTAATTGATATTTCAATGGCTCGAATTCGTTTCATTCTTAAAAATCTAAAATTGCAGAAAGGTTAGAAATCTCTTATTTAAACTATCTGTAAAATTTCAGCTTTTAATTCCTTATTTTGATTACGAATTTTGGAGTCAAAATATTTTACAAAAAAAGTCAACCATTGTTCTTGTATCGAATTCGAATTTGTTTTTAAGTTTTGGGTTAAATTGACGATACCAATAGATTATATGAGTGATTTGAAACTTATCTCGTGTTGTAACATTTTTCCAAAACTTGATCGAAATCAAAAATCAATTTTTTTTATAAATAGCAGCGAACGCAGCGGGTACCTCTGTTATATATATATTTTTTATTTATTTTTTTTACAAACACTTGTATTATTTGCAAATCTGTGATAGAATATAAGTTATTATTCGATTATAATTAAGTTGATTTTGAGTTGACCGATTGATTTTTTGAGAGAAGAAGATGAAGTTGGGCAAAAATTATTTTGGATTATATATATATCTTGGAGTATTAAAAACAGAAAGACAATAGATAGAGCAATGGTATGAGAGTGTTAGGGGAGAGCTAAAGGTCTCGGGTTCGAGTCCCATACCCAGCAGTTTTCTTTTATGGCGCCTTTTAAGGTAGTTTTCTAAAATATTATTATTATTATTATTATTATTATTATTATTATTATTATTATTATTATTATTATTATTATTATTATTATTATTATTATTATTATTATTATTATTATTATTATTATTATTATTATTATTATTGTTATTGTTTATGCAAGTATATGAACATATACATATGTATTTTCCATTTATTGTTATTATTATTAACTTATGAAAATGAATATGATTATGATTATTAAAAGATAAATATAAAAGTACTATGGTTATATATCATGAAGATTATTATGATAAAAGATTAATATAACAATTGTTAAGCTTAATAATAATATAAGGTGCAAGTTATTTTATAGTTAAAATTATGAAATCTAGAACTTAGAAAAGACTATACATTATCGATAACGAGAGGAACGAGTAAAAGATAACGAACCGTAAGACATAGCAATGAATAAAATTAATATTGTAATGAAAATAATATAAAATTGATGTTATGAGTATTACTATAAATTTATGAATATTGTAATTATTATCATTATTATTATTACTAGTATCATTATATTTAAGATTATCATTTTTACCAAAATTATCAATTTTTTTTATTTAATAAGATTATCATAATTTTTAAGATTGTTATTATTATTACTATTATCATTATTACTTTTATTAGTATTATTTTATGTATACTATTATTATTACTAACATCATTATTATTAATATGATTATTATTATTATTATCACAAAATAAAACAATAGGTTATTCACTATCTTTATTATTATTATTCTATCAAACAAATATTTGTATGAAACATATATACAAAGAATATAAAAATATATAACAATTAAAATAATATATATATACTATTAATATCAATATATATATTTGTTCGATTTCAATTATGTGTGTTAATATACATACAAATGATATAGGTTCGTGAATCCGAGGTCAACCCTATACTTGTCCAATGTCGTTCTATGTATTTTTACTACAAAATACATTAGGTGAGTTTCATTTGCCTTTTTACCCTTTATATTTTTGGGCTGAGAATACATGCGCAACTTTTATAAATGTTTTACGAAATAGACACAAGTAATCGAAATTACATCATATGGTTGAATGATCGAAATCGAATATGCCCCTTTTTATTAAGTCTGGTAATCTAAGAATTAGGGAACAGACACCCTAATTGACGCGAACTCTAAAGATAGATCTATCGGGCCCAACAAGCCCCATCCAAAGTACCGGATGCTTTAGTACTTCGAAATTTATATCATGTCCGAAGGAGGATCCCGGAATGATGGGGATATTCTTATATGCATATTGTGAATGTCGGTTACCAGGTGTTCAATCCATATGAATGATATTTTTGTCTCTATGCATGGGGCGTATATTTGGGAGAACTGAAAATGAAATCTTGTGGTCTATTAAAATGATGGAAATAATTATTTATGTTAAACTAATGAACTCACCAACCTTTTGATTGACACTTTAAAGCATGTTTATTCTCAGGTACGAAAGAAATCTTCCGCTGTACATTTGCTCATTTTAGGGATATTACTTGGAGTCATTCATGACATATTTCAAAATACGTTGCATTCGAGTCGTTGAGTTCATCAAGATTAATATTAAGTCAATTATAGTTAGATATATTATGAAATGGTATGCATGCCGTCAACTTTTGATGTAATGAAATATTGTCTTTTCAAAAAAAAATGAATGCAATGTTTATAAAATGTATCATATAGAGGTCAAGTACCTCGCGATGTAATCAACTATTGGGAATCGTTTATAATCGATACGGACTTCATCCGGATGGATTAGGACGGGTCGCTTCTGTTGGTATCAGAGCGGTGGTCTTAGCGAACCAGGTCTGCATTAGTGTGTATAACTGATAAGTCGTTAGGACGCATTAGTGAGTCTGGACTTCGACCGTGTCTGCATGTCAAAAGTTTTGCTTATGATTAGTGTCAAAAATTATTTGCTTATCATTCTTTGTCTAGACACGTCTTACTACCTCTATTGCATAGAAAGTGTATAGATAAATTCATACCTTAGCGTATCTGTTATTGTTACCTTTGCCTGACAGCTTTCGTAGATTCCTCCGTAACTTATGGGATTTTAGTATAATATATGCATATGTAAATTATGTATTGCAGGGTACTAATCTACATCCTATTCTATTCCTTATCGAAAATCCTTCATCTGATCGTACGAGATGAGTCCCTCAACCAGTTCGAGTCCCTTAGATTCCGATAACTATTCCGATAGTTATTCCGACAGCTATTCCGACATAGAGTTTCACTCAAGCTCCGAGAGCAGTAACACCGGAATGAATCAACCAAACAGCCATCCCCAATTCACCTGATGGTTTCATAGTCGACTAAATCAATGGAGACGAGAATAAGGTGATCCTTTCCACTCACCAACCTGCGCTCTTAGTGAAGAACCTGAAGCACTTATCGGCGAACCTGTTAGTAACATCATTTTCTCTCTCATTTCCAGAGTGTCTCGCCACGACTATATCACAAGTCAGATTCAAAACCTTATTCATTCGCTCGTTCATACTGACAATCATCCCGGAGTAATACAGTCAATGAGTTTCGCACCCGAGTTGTAGCCTTGAAAAATATGGTGCAAAATGTACCAGCTTCAGCAACATCAATGGCATCAACTGTACCACCAGCAACAACACAAACCACAACAACACACGCCTCAACATCACAATCAGTACCCCGAGCATAATCATCGTTCTACATGACGTTCTACATCATTTATCTTCGTTCAACATGGCGAATATGTAATCTCTAATGTTTTAGAGATTATATATTCTTGTTCCAATCGAAAATCAGATGAGATTAATTTTATATTAACTCATTAAATCCATGATTACATCTGAAGAAAATATATGTATATATGTTTTCATAAGGATTGTAATTAAAAATTCTTTTGTACAAACTGTTAATGGTGAAAATATTTTAACGGGTAGGTAATACCCGAGAAATATTTAGATCTCACATTAATAAGTTACACTGTACATTCTTTCAAATCTGATTCAACAGTCATTTACTATCCTATTTACATTCACCGATATACGTATCCGTTCACCGCTGAATAACCCTTTTCATTCAATTTCATATTTGGATTTTGATCTATCAGAATCCAACAAGTGGCATAATGAAGAAAACATTGGACAAAATAAAATTTGTTAGAAACAAACAAATTAACTATGAGAAATTTTGTTAAGAATCCACGCTAACAAAATCCTAGCTAACTGTTCCTAGCTAACTGTTAATTCCGTATTACATTTTATTTATCGCAATTTATTTATCGCAATTTAATTATCGCAATTTATTTATCGGAATTTATATTCTCGTAATTTTATTTATCGTCATTTAATTTCTGTTATTTACTTTATGCATTTAATTTATCGTCATTTAATTTCTGTTATTTATTTTACGCACTTTAAATATCGGGACACGTATACAAAGTTTTGACATATCATATCGACGCATCTATATATATTATTTGGAATCACCATAGACACTCTATATGCAGTAATGATCGAGTTCTCTATACAGGGTTGAGGTTGATTCTATAATAATATATATACTTTGAGTTGTGATCGAGTCTGAGACATGTACACGGGTCACGATACGTATTAATTAATTCGAATATTATATATTAAATTATATATGAATATGAATTATTGGACTGTCAACTGTGAACTATCGACTGTGGACTAATAACATTGGACAATTAAAATGAATTAAAATATTGACTATAACATATGAAACTAAACAATTCTTCAAGTTTGCCACTTGATTTCATCTAAAACCGCATTTGTATCTCGATGATTACAATCTGCGTTCAAACCTTTCGTAATTCTTGAAAATACCTCAATCTAGTGGATGAACCAACAGTACTTCATCTACGTAACAAGAGATTGATGCATATAGTTATGCACTTGAAAACTCTCGGAACCTGAGTAAACGTTTAACAAGTATCTGTGCTTGCTCCTTTGGCATTGTTATTACCGAAAATAACTTTACAATCCCTCTTCAAAGTAGCCAATTTTGTCACAGCTTCAGCAAATCAACTTCGACTTTCATTCGGATTAGCCTTATTATAATCTTGATTATATAAGTTACCTTTCGTCATCGTTACCTGAGAATCATTTATATTTCACTACCTTAACAGTAAATTTACCAGCAATTTCATTGATCTCTGACCTTCCAAAGAATCATTATGTTCATTGAAACCCTATCATATACTCATTCGTATCTTGTAACGAAAATTGCCATACCAATTACCAGGGTTTAGCAATCAGTATTTTGAAATCTCGTAGCATGTCTACATCAACAGTTATATGTATATATATAACAATTATCTCCTAGAATTACGATCTTCAATTCTAAAATTTTGAAAAGCACCCAGCCTACAAATCAATACATTGAACTTTGAAAAAGCTGAATGAAGCAGCAGAAACTGTAGGTAACTGTAAACGACCATAATCGTCGAAAGTTTGATGATAAAGAATGGAGTATTGGAAGCACTTAATAGAAAATTTAGTACTGAAAAGCGGATTATGTGAAACTATGAAAGAAGCCGTGGACAAATCACAAAGAATAAGTTTAACTTCAAAGAATCTAAATGATTCAATGTCTGCTGAAGTCTTTAGCGAATATCTTGCTCCCTACTCTAAACCCTTGCAGACAATAGTCTCCATCATCCTCTGCCCTTAGATATTCAAAGATATTATCATATCTTTCATTATAAATAACCTCCATATTCCTGAAGATATTTTCATAACTATTCTTATCTGAAATCATTAATCTCTTAGTGCTATCAGTGTTACATCATATAGAAACTGTTAGTTTCTATATTCTGTAAACTTTCGAGCTTAAAATATGAATGTTATTGAAGTAATGTTGGGAACTATGGATGAGTTAGTATAATATAATGACACTTGATCAATGTGATTATAATACAGTAAGTCATGCAGAGTTTCTAAATGGAATGTGATGATTCACATATCATAACGTCATCATGTGCTATGTTACACGACTCTTACGTTCTGTCTAATCTATAAACATATCAAGAACATATTTTTCTTGATAGTCCTATATTTCCTTGAATTCTGGTAAAATGACAAGTCAAATTATGCTATTACCGTTTCTTTCCTAAGACATTAACAATGTTCATTCTGAAATTCATATCTGCGAATTCTGGATCATTACAAGCGGTGCTTAATCGCAAGAAGAAGAAATGAAGGGACAAAACTCTGAAATAGAAATGGGAGTATAAATCGCAGTAAACAGGAGAGATCATTAACTGAGGATGACAATGATTATAGGAGACAGAAGCAGGGACATCGAAATATAAGGGAAGATATAAAACCTAACAACAACGCAGAAATTACAAACTGTGGATATTAATACAAATAGCAATATAAAAACACGGTATAATTAAGAATAGTATCACCCAAGGTAATAGTAGAAGTAAACAGAATTTTCGAGTGGAAGATTGAAAAGAAGGATGACAGAAATAATAATTAGGAAAAATATTAAGGATTAGAACTGGATTAAGCATTTTCACAATCTTTTGGATGTATGAAATAAGAAAGAAAGTATAGGAATGGTGAAAAGAATGGAATGGAAAAAGTTTAATTTATAATGGGAATATCAGACAAAGGAATCGAGACAGATCACCGTATTTGATTATAGAGATCTTTATTTCCATAAATTCCGAAGAATCAGATCTTTTAGATTTCGAAGATTTTCTTTAAATCCCTTGAATTCTGGAATTCAATCGCGACTACGTCAAAAGTTATGGAAAATCTCCATTTCTTCATCTCGATCTTTTGTGATAATTTCATTCATACGCTTCGATCAATTGAATCATTTTATCCATATTACTCAATGACAATAAAACTCTATTTATCAACTCATATTCGTCATGAAAATATTTTTATTGTTAACCATGACCATCTCACTCAAATTTCGGGACGAAATTTCTTTAACGGGTAGATACTGTGATGACCCGGGAATTTTTGACCAAATTTAAACTTAATCTTTATATATTTCCGACACGATAAGCAAAGTCTGTTAGACCGAGTCTTAAAATTTTTGAACTATTATATGGAATCATTTAACCCTTGACCATTCCCGACGACTCACGAACACATGTTTGTAAATAAAAATGTATATATGAATATAATTATAAGTATATATATATTTATATAATATTTTGAATTAATAAAGTATACTTTAATTTAAAATGTAAAAGGATACTTAGTATAATTAAGTTATTATTAAAATAAATAAATAAATAAATAAATATATATATATATATATATATATATATATATATATATATATATATATATATATATATAATTATAAGTATATATATATTTATATAATATTTTGAATTAATAAAGTATACTTTAATTTAAAATGTAAAAGGATACTTAGTATAATTAAGTTATTATTAAAATAAATAAATAAATAAATAAATAAATAAATATATATATATATATATATATATATATATATATATATATGTTATTATGAATCAATATATTATTTCTAAAGAATATATATATATATATATATATATATATATATATATATATATATATATATATATATATATATATATATATATATATATATATATATATATATATATAATATAGACATAGAAATATGTAAGTTTGTTATATCTTTATTATTACTAGTATTATTATTATTAGTATCATTATTATTTTTATTATTATTATCATTACTATCAATTACTGGTAAACTTATTAAAATCATCATTTTTGTTATTATTAATATCATCATATTAATATTATTACTAATACTATTATTAGATCCATTATTATTATTATTAGAATTTTACAAGTATTATTACTACTATAATAATTATTAATATTAGTATTACTAATATTATTATATATATATATATATATAGAAATGAAATCTGCTACATGTAATCTATTAGATTTTTATTTCCATTGATAATATTATTATTTATATAATTGTTATTATCATTATTATTATTTATTAATTATTAGTATATTTATAAATTATAAAATATTGATATAATGGCAGTTTTTACGCATGATCATTGTACTAGTCCCTATCTGATTATTTTTTTCCTTCTCTGCTATTCTATCCGTGACACTAGGCGACATATTTATCATCTGTACAAATCGATTTCCTCTTCAATGTGTATTAAATCAGTAGACTCAAAACATGATCAACAATTACTCAACTCCTCAAATTTTTTTGATTAAATGAATTGTATTTTTCTTTTTATATTTTTTTCTCCCTGTACGTGTAATTGATATTGCAATGGCTCGAATTCGTTTCATTCTTAAAAATCTAAAATTGCAGAAAGGTTAGAAATCTCTTATTTAAACTATCTGTAAAATTTCAGCTTTTAATTCCTTATTTTGATTACGAATTTTGGAGTCAAAATATTTTACAAAAAAAGTCAACCATTGTTCTTGTATCGAATTCGAATTCGTTTTTAAGTTTTAGGTTAAATTGACGATACCAATAGATTATATGAGTGATTTAAAACTTATCTCGTGTTGTAACATTTTTCCAAAACTTGCTCGAAATCAAAAATCAATTTTTTTTATAAATAGCAGCGAACGCTGCATGTACCTCTGTTATATATATATTTTTTTATTTTTTATTTTTTTATTTTTTTTACAAACACTTGTATTATTTGCGAATCTGTGATAGAATAAAAGTTATTATTCGATTATAATTAAGTTGATTTTGAGTTGACCGATTGATTTTTTGAGAGAAGAAGATGAAGTTGAGCAAAAATTATTTCGTATTATATATATATATATATATATATATATATATATATATATATATATATATATATATATATATATATCTTGGAGTATTAAAAACAGAAAGACAATAGATAGAGCAATGGTATGAGAGTGTTAGGGGAGAGCTAAAGGTCTCGGGTTCGAGTCCCATACCCAGCAGTTTTCTTTTATGGCGCCTTTTAAGGTAGTTTTCTAAAATATTATTATTTTTATTATTATTATCATTATTATTATTATTATTATTATTGTTATTGTTTATGCAAGTATATGAACATGTACATATGTATTTTCCATTTATTGTTATTATTATTATTAACTTATGAAAATGAAAATGATTATGATTATTAAATGATAAATATAAAAGTACTATGGTTATATATCATGAAGATTATTATGATAAAAGATTAATATAACAATTGTTAAGCTTAATAATAATATAAGGTGCAAGTTATTTTATAGTTAAAATTATGAAATCTAGAACTTAGAAAAGACTATACATTATCGATAACGAGAGGAACGAGTAAAAGATAACGAACCGTAAGACATAGCAATGAATAAAATTAATATTGTAATGAAAATAATATAAAATTGATGTTATGAGTATTACTATAAATTTATGAATATTGTAATTATTATCATTATTATTATTACTAGTATCATTATCATTATATTTAAGATTATCATTTTTATCAAAATTATCAATTTTTTTATTTAATAAGATTATCATAATTTTTAAGATTATTATTATTATTACTATCATTATTAATTTTATTAGTATTATTTTATGTATACTATTATTATTACTAATATCATTATTATTAATATGATTATTATTATTATTATCACAAAATAAAACAATAGGTTATTCACTATCTTTATTATTATTATTCTATCAAACAAATATTTATATTTATATGAAACATATATACAAAGAATATAAAAATATATAACAATTAAAATAATATATATACTATTAATATCAATATATATATTTGTTCGATTTCAATTATGTGTGTTAATATACATACAAATGATATAGGTTAGTGAATCTGAGGTCAACCCTATACTTGTCCAATGTCGTTCTATGTATTTTTACTACAAAATACATTAGGTGAGTTTCATTTGCCTTTTTACCCTTTATATTTTTGGGCTGAGAATACATGCGCAACTTTTATAAATGTTTTACGAAATAGACACAAGTAATCGAAATTACATCATATGGTTGAATGATCGAAATCGAATATGCCCCTTTTTATTAAGTCTGGTAATCTAAGAATTAGGGAACAAACACCCTAATTGACGCGAACTCTAAAGATAGATCTATCGGGCCCAACAAGCCCCATCCAAAGTACTGGATGCTTTAGTACTTTGAAATTTATATCATGTCCGAAGGAGGATCCCGGAATGATGGGGATATTCTTATATGCATATTGTGAATGTCAGTTACCAGGTGTTCAATCCATATGAATGATATTTTTGTCTCTATGCATGGGGCGTATATTTGGGAGAACTGAAAATGAAATCTTGTGGTCTATTAAAATGATGGAAATAATTATTTATGTTAAACTAATGAACTCACCAACCTTTTGATTGACACTTTAAAGCATGTTTATTCTCAGGTACGAAAGAAATCTTCCGCTGTACATTTGCTCATTTTAGGGATATTACTTGGAGTCATTCATGACATATTTCAAAAGACGTTGCATTCGAGTCATTGAGTTCATCAAGATTAATATTAAGTCAATTATAGTTAGATATATTATGAAATGGTATGCATGCCGTCAACTTTTGATGTAATGAAATATTGTCTTTTAAAAAAAAAAAAACGAATGGAATGTTTGTAAAATGTATCATATAGAGGTCAAGTACCTCGCGATGTAATCAACTTTTGGGAATCGTTTATAATTGATACGAACTTCGTCCGGAAGGATTAGGATGGGTCGCTTCACAGAGTCTAACCGGGAAGCTTGCGGCGATCACGCGGTTTTTGTCGAAGGCCGCAGAGCGACAATTGCCATTCTTCAATACTTTGAAGAATTGTTTAAAGAAAAAGGACTTCGTGTGGACTCAGGAAGCAGAATCAGCCTTTCAGGAGATGAAGAAGGTGCTCGCTGAATTACCAACACTCACCGCGCCAGTTTCAGGAGAAACGCTTACGCTGTATCTTGCGGCATTGAAAGAGGCTATCATCTCGGTTCTTATCGCAGATCGCGGAAAGGTAATCCACTTTTATTTACATGCATTATTTATTACACAGAAATAAAACGCTGAGGTTTTCTCAGACACAAATGCCGGTCTACTTCGTAAGCAAGACGCTGACATCATGTGAAGTAAACTATTCACCAATAGAAAAGCTAGTGTATGAGCCAGTCCACATGGCGCGGCGTCTGCGCGGGTACATTCAAGTACATCTAATCATGGTTCTAACTGATCAACTGATCAAACACGTTGGTACATACCTAATTTGCGGCAATGTCCGAGGTTACCGTATTGATTAACGCAATCATTTTTCTTTCAGGTGTTATACAAGCCTGAGATTTCTGGCCGAATGGCTAAGTGGGCAGTTGAGTTAGGAGAACATGAAATAAATTTTTCTTAGCGCAGCGCGGTTAAGGGTCAAATACTTGCAGATTTCCTAGCAGAATTACCTGCAGATGTTGAGGCATCGGCAGCGCATCAGGATACACCTGTGCCATCTTTGACACCATGGGAATTATACACCGATGGTGCCTGCAGAGCAGCTGGCGCGGGTGCAGGTGTAATTTTAACTGGCCCAGATGGTGAAGAGCATATATATGCGCTGCGGTTTAATTTTGCTGTTACGAACAATGAAGCAGAATATGAGGCTTTGTTAGCAGGTATGCGTATTGCGCATAAATTAAATGTTAAAATTCTGCACGCTTATGTGGATTCAAAGCTGGTATGCAGTCAAGTCAGCGGAGACTTCGAAGCGCATGACATAGCCATGCAGCAGTATTTATTGCTTGTTCATAACCTCGCTGACCAGTTGAGGCTTTTCAAATCTCCCATGTCATGCTGGGGCAAAATAAGAAGGCGGATGCGCTTAGAAAATTGGCTGCTTTGGCCTTTGATCATCTGGGGAAGAAAGTTCTTATAGAAGAACTGCATGTGAAATCCATTGTTATGATGCTTTTAGTGGCACCTGTTGAGGAATCCAGCTCAACATGGATGACACCTATTATTGCTTTCCGGTGGGACGGAACCTCACCTGTGGATTCTGTTAATGCAAAGAAAGTCCGCACCAAGGCACCACTGTACGCCCTTGAGGGTGACGTCCTATATCGAAAAAATTATTTAGGGCCGAACTTAAGGTGCATTGGTCATAAAGAGGCATAGGAGGTTATACGCAAGGTGCATGAAGGTGCATGCGCTCTTCATTTGGGGCACGGGTCTATTGTGTCAAAAATTATGCGGCTAGGTTATTATTAGCCCACTATATAGGCAGATACCGCGCGCATAGTTAAACAATGCGAATCTTGCCAAATACATGCACCTATCAGCAGAGCACCTGCGCATCCAATGATACCAGTCTCCTCACCATGGCCATTCTGCAAATGGGCAATTGACATAGTCGGACCATTTCCAAAAGGCCGAGGTAATATTATCATTTATTTTATACCATATGCTATTTACGTCAGTATCTTACGCATACTCTGCACACGCAGGAAACATCAAATTCTTGATTGTTGCAATCGACTATTTCACTAAGTGGGTTGAAGCGCGACCGCTGGCAACAATTTCAGGAAAGAGGTTGCAAAATTTTGTTTGGGAAGACATTGGTTGTCGATTCGGCATACCAAACAAAATCGTTAGTGATAACGGTACACAGTTTGCGGGGGATCCTTTTCGCAGTTGGTGCGTGGAGCTAAATATTAAGCAAACTTTTACTTTCGTTGCGCATCCGCAGGCGAATGGCCAGTGCGAAGTTACCAACTGGGATATAGTAGCTGGAATCAAAGCTAGGTTGGGTCATGGTTGCGTTGGTTGGGTGGACGAACTACCAAAGGTTTTATGGGCACATAGAACAACACCCAAAGCAAGCACTGGTGAGACTCCGTTTATTTTGGTGTATGGGTCAGAAGCTGTTGTACCCGCAGAGATTGGGGTACCAACGTTCCGCATACAGAATTTCAACGAGCAGAATAACTCAGAGGCTTTGCGGGAAAATCTTAATCTGCTTGAAGAACGCAGACTCTCTGCGGCGGTGAACGAAGTCAATAATATGTAGAAAATTGCAAAGTACTACAATCAGTGTGTGCGTTCGCGCTCTTATAAGTTCGGAGACTTAGCTTGGCGTCAGAATGACGCAAGTTATGCGGAGGATACTGGGAAATTGGGCCCCCGATGGGAAGGTCCATACAAGGTAGCAAAAGCAAGCAACACCGGGGCATACCATCTTGAGACATTAGATGAAAAACCTGTGAAACGCACTTGGCACGCGACGTTGTTGAAAAAATGTTATATATAGCTGGATGGACCTGATCACTCCATTTTATTTTAGCACATTATTTTTTTTCAATGTATTTTCCGTCCGTTTGGATGTGTCGCGGTTGTAATCATGATTAATGCCAATTAAAATATTTACTCGCGCATACTTTTGATGTGTATTTCTCTCTTTTTTGTATGCGGTTCCTGCCTACTTAAGGGGTGTCCTCTAGCCCTCGTGCGGCAGAAGCCTGTTTGGTTACAAGGCTAGATATTAACGGCAGGCGAAGGGAATTAGCTTTCCCCTAGCCAAGCGCCACGCAGACTAGATGGCTACCAAGTCGACTTAAAAATACAAGCATTGGTTTGCTTGTGCGTAATTACTCTCGCATTGGTTTGCTTGAGGAACTCTTAAGTGTAAAAGCATTGGTTTGTTTTTAGTTGCGTTGCTTACCATACAGCTAAAGTGCACCTCTAGCACATGACAAAGCAATAACGCTGTAGCTTTTGAGTCTAAACTGTTAAAGGTAAAATTGCTAAAATGTTGGTTTATTTTACGCAGTGCCTACGTATGCGCATGAGTTTTGGTTAACTATGCGCATAGGCATGCAGTTTATCTTTTGTTTTGATTCACGATATATAAACAATTAATAGAAAACGCATGCATAACACTAATACATAATATACACAAACACAATAACAATAACAATACCCAATCCCACCTGTGTGGGGTATGGGGGAGGTTAATCGTAGACAATCCTTTCTCTATCCTAGAATAAAGAGAAATCATTTCTCCACCCCGAGTGAAACACTCCAAAGAGTAGAGAAAGTCCTTTCTCTCTCTATTCGACGGATAAAGAGATTGCTTCCAGGAAAATATATAATATATAATATATAATATAAACTAAGTTATTACAACTACATCGTTTCAAATGCCTGCCCAACACGGGACTTAGGGCGCAAAAAATTGTATTTACAATTGCCTGCCTAAGCATAGGACTTACGCGCAAACGGTTACCAGCTACACCTAAAAATCCTCCTTGAGGAACCCATCAATTGGCATATTGGAATCCGCAGCGAAAGCGTCTATTAAGGGGATCTGGATGGCCTGCTTCGCTTCTAGGAGCGCCTCAGCTGTACCTCTTTCAAATTTTTTCGCACAACTTTAGGGTACGGTAGCGTGAGGTCACATCCTTTGATCACCTCAAGCATGACCTTGTTGCGGTCATGCTCTTTGATGGAATCGATGTAGGCGTTGAACTTTTTGGTGACGGGCCCCGAGTACATTACCTTTTGCGCGATGACAGGAAGGGAGGTGCGAAGCTTTGACAAGTCTGCCTCCGACAGCTCGCGGCCTGTCACCGCGTCATCCTTCTCCCTGCTCACCCTTTCTAGTTCCAACCGCAGGCACTCTGTCTCCCTTTAAGCTTGATCAACCACCCCGACCAACTCGCGGTTTTTCTTCCTTTCCTCAATCAGGGCGGTCTTTGTTTCCACCGCAGTCACCTCCACTGCCTTGCGCGCTTCTTCCGCGACATCTCTATCTTTTTTGACCTGGCCAACAAACGCTTGCAGTAGTCCCAACTCAGTTTCTTTCTGCACGGCCACTTGATACAAATTGGTGGAGCGGCGGGCCTGATCCGCAAACATACCAAAGAACACAAGGCCATTCTGGACGAAGGCATTGAGCGCTTGGTGAAAGGGCAGTGCGGCTAGCTGATTGCGGAACTCAGCCAGAAAGATTTGTTGCAGAAAGGCAGACTGCTCTGCTGCGTTTTCGGCGGAGGACTAGGTGAGCTGCACCAGGTTTACCAATCGGAAGCTACCGGGCAGTGAGACTGGCGTAGAATCAGAATCAAGGTGTATCACCCTATCCCTGGACCTGGCGGTAGCCTCCAGTTCCAGATTTGCCTGCTGCGGCATCTGCTGCGTCTCCTCAATATACTCTGCAAATCAGTAACTTGTTAGCACATGAAGTTAATCGTACGGTGTTTACGAAAGAAAAGAGATACTTACCGGTGATAGGAGGAGGAAGATCTGCGGATGCTGGATCGACGGGGACAAAGTTGTCATTCCGCATGTCCTTCTTTTGTTTAGGAGTTAGCTTTTTCTTCTTCTGCTTGGTTTGGGTTGCTTCGGCAGCCTTGCGCTTGTTGCCCGAGGTGGCAGGTGCTTGCACCTCATTCTCGCCAGTCTTCTCCTGCTCAAGCGGCTCATTAACGTTCTGCTTGCGGAATGAGATGGCCGCAATCTCCTCTGCGGTAAGCACTTTCTTCATCTTCATCTCTGCAAGCATATGCGCAATATTAAAATATGTATGTATACGCTATTGGTTAAATATTCATATGCATTTATACTATTCCTACCCTTGCCATTCGGTGCGATTATGGCTGGACGCATGTTCTCCCATGGCCAGTGCGCGGATATGTTTCCTAACCGCAGCATCACATTTCCATACAAACGGTGCACAAGTTGTGCGTTAGCACACTCCACTAACAGCTTTGTTTCCTCATCATCAAGGGCGGGGGTTTTGTTCACGTCCTTTGCCACATTTTCACACCAGATAAGCGTTTGCGGAAAATTGGCTGCAACAACAGTTTGGTCAATGAAAAAGAAGGTTTCTTTCCATTGACCCGCGTTTGATTTGGGGGTTTTGGTAAAGTTTTGGTGAGCATAGAAAGTAAACCACGACTTGTGATGATTCGCTAAGCGGTATAGGTGACAGAACACCTTCACTAAGGGAACCTTGTTGAGTGCAGTGCACCACATCTCAAACATCACAATCTTTCCTATCGCGTAAGGGTGTAATTGCCCTAATCCTACACCGAAATGATCTAAAACGCCTAGAAAAAAGTCGGAAGGAGGCACCCTAAAATTGCCATGCTTAAACACATGCTCGTATATGGCTACCTTCTTCTCCGGTGGTTTGTGAGCACGCTAATTAGACACGGGTGGCACCAGATTGTACTGTGCTAGGGGTGGATATTGTTTAACTAAAGAATCAATATGCTTCTGCTCTATAATAGACACTACACTATCTACATATGTCTCGTTAGCCTTAGTCATTTTCTATAAAGTGATCGGAGATTAACTAACCATTAGAAGTTGGCCGGAGTATTCAAGATTTGTTTGAAATTGAAATTGGCAGCGTATCAGGGAAGCTTGGTGCAGGAAAGTGAAAATGTGTGTGAATGACGTCTATTTGTAGTGTGGATTGGAAGTCATGGGGTGAAACGGTCTCATCGTGGCTGTACACGTGTTATGCAATCAACGGGTAGCATTTTATGCACGCGAGTGGATGTCAGGGTGGTATGGTTCAATAGGAGCGCATGGCTTGACACGCGCCTGCCAACTGCCACTTTACGTCTTGTCAGCCGAATGGGTTTCTGCGACAGTGACAGGCATTTAATGACATCGAAACGCACGCGGAAAATTAAATGCTAGCCGTTTTCTTGTTTTTCTTTTTCGCTTAATAGTTTGATATCATATGTCTTGCGCCATATAACATCAAACTGGGGGGACATAATGATACCACAACCCGCATGCGCAATGAGTATGTATGCGGGCACTCGCTAGCATGCGTATGCGTGCACTTGTATGCGGCATGCGGTATGCGGATTCGTATCAAATGCCTTTGTTCCTGGTACAGCAGTAACTTGGTCATCAAGTAAATATATTTTCCATAATTATATCCGTGATTCCGGGGAGTTTGTTATGGACAGGATTATCACGATCTTAGACGGTTCTAGAATGATGGTTTGCCTATATATACTTACCCTAATTATCATTCTAAGACAACAACGTTACGTAACAATCATCAACCACACATCTTACGTAACCAGCATCATCTCTCGGCTTCTCAAGGTTAACAGGTTAGTTCTTTATTAAGCTAGCACCTACAACCTTATTTGGGGCCTTCTGATGAGCGACCGCTATCGGAGGTGGACTTAATCACTTGGCCACCCCACCGATATCATCATATCGGCCAGGGTTATTCACGGTAGCCGGACCAGAGAGCCTTGTTCTAAGATCTTTAAACCCCCCTTTACGCATTGAACAGGCATATTAACCCTATGGTAAAAATATGCATGATCACTTTGTTAAAAATAATTTGATCATTTCATTTTATAATAAAAATGTATTTATAAAAACTTAACATCCAAAGGACATTCGTTTACTCGCTTCATCCTACAGATATGGATATGAATATGGATATGGATATGGAAATGGATTGATGAATTATATTTAATTAGATATGGATATGGATATGGATATGGATGTAGGCTCACCCGATCCACATCCAATCCATTGCCATTCCTACCTGCAGAGGAAGATGCGGCGGATTAGCTCGACGCAAAGTAAATGAAACAAACTAATGGATCTAGGCTATAATATCAAATTATACATCGACAATAAACCACTTACTAACACACAACAACAATTGTAACTATAAGAGGATCACCGTCTTGTAAGAGCCTACAACTGCTAGTTGATTGGACTAGGGTTTACCCATAGTCCTTATTACCGAATCAACGACATAGTCTTCCAGACGCAATGCATACGTCATTCCATACTATACTACCAAGACAGTAGTACTTGGACCCAACCTTTCTAACTCTGTTAACGGTTGTCGAGTCCAACCTTTCTAACTCGGTTGAATCCTTTCTATTCAACACTTTATGCACATAGATCACATATACAATTACAAGCCTATCAACAATAAAATAGCATGTCAACTGTATAACTCTTGGCTATCTAAACAGAAATTATAGCCACGGTAGCACAAATTGCTACTCTATACTAATATTCGAAGGGTAGTTCCACTCACCGATTACCAGCACAACTCAGTTCTCTAATATTACCGAGTCTTTACTTCCACCTTATCATCTGAGAATAATACAATCTATGTTAGTAATTGTATTTTAATTATATTCTGAATCACAACAATGATTATACTGAAGTGTGTAAAAATGTGTGCTTGTGCTTACTTTGTTTCAACTATTAAATTTATTATCTAATTTACCTTTCACTTTTAACACCTTAATGATCAACAAAACCCGATTAAGGTAGTATAGTAATTAGTAAGTTAGATATCGTCTGAAGAGACTACGGAAGCGGATAAGAGTTGTCTTTTTATATCTAACTCTTAGAAAAAAATTTGAGTGTTATATATTATATTATATTATAATTATTATTAAATTATTATCTCTTAGGAAAGAAATAATAAGTAATGATACGCATAATGATCCGTCTCAAAACAAACAAACATCCCGACAAGGATCTTACCCGGCAACGTCCGTCCCGGAAGACGGACCCTCTCCTAACATTCATCCGGCATCATCTCAGCAACTTTACCACGCCGAACGAATTGCTAGGCTGAGAGCCCGGATGACATACACGTAACTGGCATCATGTAGACAGTCATGATAACTATAACCGAGAAGAAACACTTGGAACAAGTGGAAAGCAAAACCTTCCCTGATTAGGCTGAGAGCTCTGTGACACCTTATCCGGAACCATCATGCTACCGGTCCTGCCACCACTTCTCAGTTCGGTATTTTAACCCGACATAAAGACACCTTCCCGGGCCAAACACGCTGTCCCGGAGAAAGCGCACTGTCCTGGAACAGACACTTCACCCCAGAACAAGCATGCAAGCAAGTTGCATGCCACGTCAGCCCACGAATCTAGGAATGTTTGTTAGGATCTGCTCAATTATTCCCATGAAAGGGACAGGTGCCACGTCACCCCTCGGGATTGGCAAAGTTTGTTACAACCATGAAAGAGACATGTGCCACGTCATCATTTCCTCCTAACATCTATAAATACATGAACAAGATCGTTTATTACACAACACTGGATGCATTAATGTTACTCTGCTCAAGTTAATTACGATAGCATTACTTCAGTCGTTAGCTCGATTTCGATCAGTACTCTGATCATCGTCAGAGATAATCTCTACTCTAAGATATTAACTTATTCGATTCCAATCGAAAAAGGTTAATTCAATCGATTGTTTTACGCCCTTGGAATCCAGATTCCAAATCGGGGTTTGCACAATTATTGGAGTTAAAACATTCGACTCACGCTTTTTCCCAAATCAAGCACTCAAACCCGAAATCTATTCACACGAAATGATTTTGGTTTGATCAATAAGGTATAATTTTATATTTTAATTTTTATAACACTATCTCATGAAAGATAGAATTTAGATTATAATATATTCAAATATAATTAAGAAGTGGTAATTCGGACTTTTGAGTCATTAGAGATTATTTTAATGAAGCAGTTTCATAACTGTAATAACCTGACTTTTTCCGTTAGCTTTTCGTTGAAAACTTAACAACCATTACTTAAAATTTACAATTTTGTATGACTCTCGGGGTCACTTTGTAGGCTCGTAAACTGTAAATGATTAAGTTTTGGTGAAAACTATGAATTGAGTCAGAAAGTAGATATGAGAAGCTTCAAAATGATATAAGATATGTATGATTTTGTCAAGTCTAAACTGGTTTAAAACGAGCATGAAAACAGGATGTTGGTGCTGACTTTTAGTTTTGGTAAAGTGTCAAAAACGACTCTTGGGTCTACTTTGCGAACTCGTAAGTTGAAATCAGTTAAGTATGGATAAAAACTATTAATTGGTATTGAAAGTATTTACGACAAGCTTTAAAACGATATATTATATATTTATATGTATGATTTGTTTGAGTCTAAACAGGTTAAAAACAAGCGAGAAAATGGACAATCGTTGCTGATTTTGACACTTAACAGCATTTTATGTTTCGGGAGGTCATAACTTTAAAACCGTAACTCCGTTTTTGTCAAATAAACTGTCTATAGAAAGGTGGGATGACACACTTTTCAATGGTCATGACCTAAGGTATTATATCGAATTTGGTGGGACCCGGAATCAGCTGCAAAATACTAAAAAAATACATATATGTAAATAATATAAATTTTTCTAAGTAAAAGTGAATAACTTAAGTTTGACCTATGTTTGACTATTTGACCAACTTGTGTAAATTTTATGCGGTTTTTGACTTGTGTAAACCATGTTGACTGTGTTTGACTTGCGTTTGACTTACATTTGACTTACTTTGACTTGCGTTGACTTTTGCTAAATTTTGCTAAATTTATGAGTCGGACTTGAGCAATAGGACTATACTTACCCTATGGACCGACCTAGCTTATTAGACACTTGACCAACATATGTTCTCTAGGTTGAGCTCTACGGTTACTTGCATTCCAATTTTCGATCACATCTCTGTGATTTATTTCTGAAGTTGTCAGGTGAGTTTCATATGCTCCTTTTTTAATTGCTTTTGCAATCTATATTTTTGGGCTGAGAATACATGCACTTTATTTTAAACGCAATGGATACAAGTACATACTAAATTCTACACCGAGTTTGAACCGAAAATCCCTTAGCTTTGGTAACTAGTAACTGCCGGTTATAAGAACTGGTGGGCGCGAGTAGTTGTATATGGATCAATAGGGATTGACATCCCTGTCTGTTCCAGGTATAGAAACCCTAGCCTGAACTATAAAACAAACGTATGCTATTTGAGTTTAGTACACGTTGGATTGCGTGTATTGTACATGTTGGTTGCATGTATGTTAAAACAGGGGTACTTATTATAACGTTAAAGTTTAGTTACCAGGGTGCTCAATCTTGTAGAATATTTTGATTAACATTTCTGGATGAAACAACTGAAATCTTGTGATCCACCTTTATATACAGATTATGCGCAATATTAAAACTATGAACTCACCAACCTTTGTGCTGACACTTTAGCATGTTTATTCTCAGGTCCCTAGAAGTCTTCCACTATTTGCTTATATGTTATACAAGCTATGTGCATGGAGTCATACATGCTTTATTAGAGAAAACTTTGCAGTCACAAAATCATCACCATGTATCTTATTTTGACTGCATTGTCAATGGATTTATTATTGTAAACTATTATTTACGGTGATTGTCTATATGTAGAAATCATCAGATGTCGAAAACCTTGGATTTAGATATTCATTTACGGTGTGTCTTTTCAAAAGAATGCAATGTTTACAAAACGTATCAGATAGAGGTCAATACCTAGCAATGAAACCAGTGAATAACGTACTGCGTCAATAGCGATTTTGATGGGTCGTTACAGGTGGTATCAGAGCATTGGTTGTAGGGAATTAGGTGCATTAGTGTGTCTGACCTGGACTGTTTGGATACATTAGTGGTCTAGTCTACAACCGTGTCATTACACTTATATGTGATTTTGTGCATATTCTGATATTAATATAATATTATTATTACTATCGGTGAGAAAGTATTTCTCCTTTTGATTACAAGCATTCTCCTTCTCAAGCGAGTTCATTTTCAACACCACGGTTATTGAAAAACCAGGAAGTGTCATTTAGGACTTTCGAAATTCCCGACATTCCTACGTGAGTTATTACTTATATATTTTTATAGATATCATTTGTGTTATATTATGTGCTTATGTGCTTCGATTCAGAAACTCCTGATATCTCGAATTGTAAATCGGAAGAAGTCTTATCCAACTCAGGAAGATTCTCAATAGTTCCAAAGACATTCTTACGTCATTACCCTTTCAATATTATTAATTAAAATAAATATCATATTCTCGTACTATTTTTAGTACACCCCTTTTTGAAATCATTTTGATTTATAAATTCTGGAAAACGACACTTGTTTTATATCCATAAATATTTTAGAGTAATGTTGGAATGGAAGCATGAGTTAGTGTAATATAATGACGCCTGATCAACGTGGTTATATTACGGTAAGTCATGCGGAAGTTCTAATGGAACGTGATGGTAGTAATGCTTGATCAACCTTATCTTCACCACGTACCATGTTACATGACTCCTTTATTTTCTCTGCTGACACCTGAATATAATGAGACTCTATAGGTGACATCATTTGAATCACACGTAATTTCCTTCAAATCTTTGTCATATCACACTTGCACTCCGAGCAGTTTATTCAAAGGTATTCATATCAAAGGACTATGATCTCGTTTTACCTAACTTTCATACTTAACTACAAGATACTCGATCTTTCTACGTCAAGACGAACATTTCTATCCTCACTTGTTTCTTAAACGCCATTTAATCACACCAACCAAAATTTCGGGACGAAATTTTCTTTAAGGGGTAGGTAATCTAATAACCCGACTTTTTCCGTTAGCTTTTCGTTGAAAACTTAACAATCATTACTTAAAATTTACAATTTTGTATGTATTTTTTTTAAATATACTATTATTAATTTTGGTTAGATTTTTTTTTTAAAACACTACGGTTAGTGAAAACGAGAAAAATATATTTTAAGACAACAAAACGTATGATTATTAATTTTAATAATTATTATGTTATATAATAATTGAGTTTTAAAAATCATTTTTATTAATTAGGATATTCTTAAGTTTAAACATTCATGTTTTCAGTATCTAATTTAAAAATATAATAAATAAGTATTTTATGAAACACATCAACTAAGTATAACGTCAAGATTCTAAGGGGGCGTTTGGTTTGTGGGATTTGGAGGGATTTGCATTTCAAATCCCATGAAATCCCATGTTTGGTTAGAGGATTTGGTTTGTGGGATTTGCATTTCAAATCCCTTGAAATCCCATAGATGAAGGATTTGAAAATCCTTTGTATATATGAGGGATTTGAAATCTCATGTTCTATGATTTTACGTTTACGATTTACGTTTTGGGTTTCGGGTTCCTGTTTCGGGTTCGCTTTTCGGGTTCGCGTTTCGGGTTCCGTTTCGGGTTCGCGTTTCGGCTTCGCGTTTCGGGTTCGAGTTTCGGGTTCGCGTTTCAGGTTCGCGTTTCGGGTTACATTTTGGGTTCGCGTTTCGGGTTACATTTCGGGTTTTCTTTTCAGGTTCTCATTTCAGGTTCGCGTTTCGGGTTTGAGTTTCGGGTTCGCGTTTCGGGTTCGCGTTTCGGGCTCGCGTTTCGGGTTCACATTTCGGGTTCGAGTTTCTGGTTCGAGTTTCGGGTTCACATTTCGGATACGCGATTTGGGCTCGTGTTTCGGGTTCGAGTTTCTGGGTCGTGTTTTAGGTTCGCGTTTCAGGTTCGCATTTCGAGGTCGCGTTTCAGGTTCGCATTTTGGGTACGCGTTTCGAGTTCGCGTTTTGGGTTCGCATTTCGTTGTCCATTTCGGGTTCGCATTTCGGTTTCGGGTTCGCGTATTACGGTCGCATTCTCGTTTTGGATTCATGTTTAGATTTCGAGTTTTTTTTTCCGACCGCGTTCACGTTCGGGTTCGCATTACAAATTTTGAGATTTGAAAACCTCGAACCAAACAGAAGATAGGATTTCAAATCCCAAGATTTCAAATCCTGTGGGATTTCAAATCCCATGGGATTTCAAATCATGGGAATTGAAATCCTTGAACCAAACGCCCCCTAAAAGGTTTTGAACAATATATAAATGTATTTTTTTAATACAAAATAAATCAATTAAGTAAATCATATTAAGGTAAAATACATTGGGTTTTAGATAACATATAAGAATTTAATAGAACCCGTGACTATACAGTTAATAATCGTGACATCTATAATTATAATTGCAAATAGATATAATACCCGTGTTTACCAAATTATTACACCCGTGATATCTTATAACTACCCGTGACTACTACAGTTTAAACCTGTGACTTCCCTTTTCTACTTATATTTCTGATCTAGATTCATTTCACCAAACACACACACATACGTATCTATCTTATTCTCTTCTTAAGAACACCCATTACTATTCATCATCATCAATCTTTCATCCTCAAGAACACCTTCAAGAAATCGCTTGATCATAAAATTGTTTACATATTCGGATTCCTCTCTAAGAGCTTTACACATCCATACCAACAATTTCTTGATTAGAGTAAGTTTTAAAAACTCTAATTTTTGAGTTTTCATATTTTTATTACATATTAGGGGAAATATAGTGTCTATTGCTCAAGTCCTTGAATGTTTACAAATGAATTTGTGTTTAATTGATCATTTGAGTAGTTTTAATGAAATCACGTTTTTATATTTCATGCTACTGATAGGAAAGAAATATTTTCTGTAAATTATATGTATCAAGATGAAGTCCTCTCGAAAAATTAATAACTTTAGGCTCAAGAATCGTTTGATTTCGTTTTGTGATGCTTCCGACATGATTAATTGTAGTTTCAATATGTTATTGCATGAAATCCGAAATTTTTGAGATGTATGCTTTGTGATTGAGTTTGTGCACTGATAACCAAATGATAGGTTATTAAAAATTACACATTTTAGGCTTAAGAATCACTCGAATCGGGTATGGGATGCTTGCGTTATGTTAATTGCATTATTATGTTTCATGTTTGTTGTGAGAGCTGTTACAGCAGCACCAAAATGTTATTTTACAAAAATTGACTACATGGTTTTCTTATATAATTTAACCAACTGATAGGTTATTAAAAATTACACATTTTAGGCTTAAGAATCATCGAATTTTGTTAAGAATTGCTCTCGTTATGCTTATTTGAAGTTTTGACTTGTTTATGCTTAAATTCGAATTTTCTAGGAAAAATACTTTATGATTTGGAATGTGATTTGTTTACCATCTGTTATATAATTAAAAATCACTCAAGTTAGGCTAGGATATCATATAAAATGGATACGTATTGCTCATGTTATGTTTGCTCGAATATTGGTTACCCGTATTGGCTTAAAATGGTTTCGCATGCATTAGATTTGGTCTAACATGAAGTAATTGTTTTAATGCTTGAGCTTCTGATAAGTTGTTAGATGAATTACTCTCAAAAATTAGTTAAATTTTCATATGGATATTGTGTAAATTGGGCGAACGGGTCGAAAGTTAGGATTAAAATAAGGTACCCTTTGGGATTGGCTGAAAAGGTACGTTATGACACGATTAACGAAGAGTAATTAAAACCTGGGGTGATAGGATTGTAGACATCGAAAATCAATTGAATTTAGACTCAAGAATGGAGTCATTTCGATTTTTCTTGAACTCTATACACTCGTTCTATGTTTTGTACATTTTTATTATAGTTCTGTTAAAAACTGATTTGACCAACGTGTGCGTTTGCGGTCGCTGGGGCTATTTCGGGATAGAACATGTCATGGGAAAAATTGTGCAGGTTCATCACTTAAAAACACCATATCTCCAATTGGCAGTGACTGATTTGGAGTTGCGATGATTTTTCTAAAATTCACAGAAGTTGCTGCTGTAAATACGATTTTAAACGTGTGTTTTTGCAAATGTTCCGGGTTATAAAAATAATGACCAATGCTAGAGACTTGAGACTTTTTGTACGAACTTAATAAACTTATATTAACTATTTCATATAGTGTGAGGTGTTCTAAAGTGATAATTTTGTATAAGTATAAACCATGTAATTTAAACCGTCCGTTTGGACACTTGACCCATTTAAGCCAAAAAGTATCGAAATGAGTAATGGGCAACTTAGACACGTCCGATAATGTACTGCGTCATTTACGATGTGTCTTTTCAAAAGAATGCAATATTTACAAAATGTATCATATAGAGGTCAATACCTAGCAATGAAACCAGCGAATAACGTACTGCGTCAATAGCAATTTTGACGGGTCGTTACAATAACTTATATTGATAAGAAATAACAATTAAAGACCGATTGTTAACTAATTATCACGTAAGAATCAATCATTTGGATTTAATCTTGGTTTACTTGTGATGAGGTAAACCTATCAATTAAGTGGGCATACAAAGTTAATATCCTGATTTCATAAAATTCATATAATTGAATAATAATTATCATCTAGGTTTTGTGATGAGAACTTAGATAATATTCAATCAGACTGACAAATAGATAAGCTAATAAACCTAATCAGATTAACATTAGTGATGTGCTAATATTCAACCTTAATCAAATTCTCATGAAATTGTTCATACAAACTCACAAAAACTAGAGTTCTTTGATTAAATCTAATAAATTAATCCTCACTATATAAGCGCAATTATTATTTATCCATTAATTACTTCTATAATCATCCATTGAATTTCATGCAATTCAAACACCAAATCCAATGTAGCTAACTTTCTAGGTAATTTAAATCAAGTAAATAATTAACTCAGGATTAATGATGCGTTAACCTAAGTAACGTATTCACTTATACATTAAGCATGCCAATAAAGTTTCAAATTACAGTCATAGGAAACATAATAAACCACATCACTAAAACCGAATTACACAGTTCTGATCAAGACCAAAAACTGCAAATGTGACATTCATAGCCGTCGGCTTTCTGGAGCGCAACCGGCGATTGTAATGTTCAGAGCCAGCGGCGTCATGCAATAAATCTCAGCTTTTCTAGTTTCGTCCAAATAATCACTATGAACATTTAGTTCATAGTTGGAGATGAATTAAAGCAATTGCAGATAAAGAAAAACATAATTAAAAATAATGCATGTAAATTAAACAAGAAAAGTACTTAAGCGATAAAGAATGTAAAAACTTGAATTAAATTGAATAAATATTGAATCCAAAAACAAAATACAATTGAAATCAAAACCCTTAAAGTTAAAAAAAATTCGTAATAAATTTAACTTAACCCTACGTAACTGAATTCGAAATTGTACATTTAAAACTGGAAAATTCAGCCTCTATTTATTGTTTTCGAAAACTGACAAAATAGCTGGCAGTTATGATTGGAATAGCCGGCGGTTGTCATAATTTACCACAATCCGAACATTTTTCTTGATCAACAAGTTTCTTGAGGTGAAATTAATTCCATAATTAACATCATAGCCGTCGACTTTTATGATCATATCCGGCGACTTCCAACTATTTGTATCCGACTCAAACTATGTTTTCTTATTTGAGATAACTTTGGCTTTAAGTACACAGAATAAGTCACCACAACCGGGGGCTTTGGAACAAATAGCCGGTGAATTCCTTGATTTTTACTTGACATTTAAAACACTTCGTTTTCTGGTTGATTTTGGAACATTCTGTATCTTTTACTCTGTAGTCGGCGGCTTCCTTTCCTCGCAGGCGGCGACTGTCACCATTTTCCTGCTTTTTCTTGTTTTTATTTTGTTTTATCAGACTTTCGGAACCAATACATTAAAATTATTTTTTTTACACCAATTACTAACATTTGAATAAGAAACTATGTAAAATGATAATTAAATACCAAGATAACGCCTTAAAATGATTGGAAAATTATGTATAATTTAGGCGTTATCAAATTCCACAAAATTAAACTTTACTTGCCCTCAAGTAAACTAACACTTATACAAACATAACTATAATTGTACATATGTTTGTGTTTTTGTCAAACATAACTATAATTGTACATATGTCAAACATAACTATAATTGTACATATGTTTGTGTTTTTGTCCACCTTAAATTTTTAACTAGCCAAACTCATACCTTGTCTACATTAATATTAAGTGCATAAGGATTAGGTTAAGATTTACCAATGAACATCCTATGTCTTGTCAGAAATACCCTATATCACACGCCAAGTGAAACATATCTTACTAATATATTTATAGTAATCTCTCTTATGCCTTCAATGGGTACATGCTTATTATGCCATAGTGTTACAACCCCAACTTTTCGATTAGGTTATTTAACTTAACTTCCATGATATAAAATTTGCAGCTTAACAAGTAAATTTGATGAATTAAATCTTTGTTTATTTTTAGGATTAGTAAGACTCTAAGGTTACAATTTAGTTTCAATCAAGAGTTGTCTTAAACATTTGCACAATGTCTTGAAACCCTAACTTATTTTTTATTTATTTTTTTTTTTGTAAATATATACCCTTATATATAATAACTTAATAAGTAAACTTATTAATCAAATACTTAATTCATTTTGACATTAGATCATAAGTTAAGACATTTTTTACTCTCACACCTAAACTTGATCAACTTGTACTTAGCCATTACTTCCATTTAGTCAACCTTAATCTATCTTGATTAAAACCTTATATAAGCTTACTTTCTAAACCTTAACCATACAATATAATATCTTAGATTATACATTAGATTAAACTATACAAGTACATGTACATTTGAATACCAAGAATTAACAAAATATCTTCCATGCCCGTCATCAATTTCACCATCCTCATCATCATCCTTAACATCTCCATCATAAGAGCATAAACCATGCAAGCTTCTTCCATAAGCCATGCAATTCATTAAATTCCCATGCAAACATCATAATTATAAAATGCATAAACTTTCATAAGTATCAATGGCTTAAGATTAGTCATCATCTCCACCATCCTCTCCATGTGCCACCTCCACCACCACCTCATCACCACCATCACCATTCCATGCACCCTTACTCTCTAAGCAACCATGCAAAACACCATCATTGGTTTTCCAACACCTTTTGCATGTCCATTAAATATCAAAGATGAGTCACTCCCTCCTCTCTTCCCCTCTTGCCACGTCCCACCTCCCATCTCTATATAATCTTCTCTAGTTCACTTCTCTACTCATTTGATCACTTAATTCACACACTTACACTCCAATTTCCAGATCTAAAACATCATCTTCTCAAGCCTAGAGGAACCACTCTCTTCAAGGTATAACCATTTACTTCAATTCTATCACTTATTCTAATCATCTTCAAGAATATTCAAGGTGTAAATGCTTGATCTAAAGTGTGTAAACACTTGATGATGATTACATGGATATCCTTGATCTTGATATTAGATGAGTAATCTTAAGTTTCCTACATGTCTACTGACTTAAAATGAACTTAAAACAAGAATTTTATTGACTAAAACACATAGGTACAACTTAGGTAGAATCTGTCCAAAACAAGTACCAAAAGATCACGAACTAAAAACTCACTTAGACTTTAGATACGAACTTTATAATTTTACTATATGGCCATATATATGTTCTAAGCTTTCTGTAAAAGTTTCATGAATTATCTCAAAGAAAAATGTATTTTTCATTTTTGTTTCTTACTACATGTCTGTTGTCAAGCAAATCTGACAACATTCTAAAGAATCAAGTATAGACCAAAAACTAAAATGATTCTGAAAATATATGTTTATATTCTTAAAAGGGTACAAGTAAAAGAGTAAATCAAGACTTGAAACACTAAAATCCATGTATTATTTTGGGATAAAAAGCCATTTAGATTTGATCTAAGAAACTATTGTAGTCAGATTTTGGTCTAAAACATCATCTCTAAAAACTAGGTTAATAAAGACCTGGAGGTGATTCCTTTTGAAAATGAGAACTTTTATATGTTATAAACTCTTTGTAAAAGTCTTGAGTCAAAGAAAAGTACTTTACTATTTCTAAGCTTGCATGGGAACTTATAGTGTAAATCTGAACAGTTTTGCACACTTGTAAAAGGATGAACTTTTGACGAACTTTATTTTGAATCTAGAAACTAGCCTTACATGGTTGGAAACTGGACTCAATAACCTTTCCATAGATGGTAATCTCACTTTAATTGAATGTCTAGATTGATAGAAACACATGGGCTAAAGTGATGGTAAAACTGGTCAAAACTGTCAATACTTAAACTATGAACTATATAACATTTTGAAACCAAGAATCGAAATGGACATGTAAGATCACTTGAGAACTGATCTTAGACCTAACCTAAATATTATATTAGATAGTATGACCTCTGACCTTATAATATTATTTAGATTCCAAGTCCGGATCAGTGTAAACTGTCTAACTCGCACTTCCGAGTCCCGCACCGCATTGCATCACTTGTGAGTATCATAGCCCCTTTTTACTGTTTTTCATTTTGGGGTGAGAATACATGCTTAATATTTTTAATACATGTTTTATGTATTACTATGCTTTATGGTTTTATAAAGTTCGTTATAAGTGAGTTCGTAGCCCCCTTTTTCTCGTTTTATAATTGTTTGGGGGTAAGAATACATGCTTAATGTTTTAGGACATGTTTTATGTTTTTCCAAAATATGCTTACTATAATACTATGCTTTATGATTTTATAAAGTTCGTTATAAGTGAGTTTCATAGGCCATTTTTACACGTTTTATAAGTATTTTTGGGGTCAGAATACATGCTTACTATTTTACTTCACTTTATTTATAAAGTTTGTTTTATAAACATTCTTATTATTAAATAACACTTTATGCATTTCGAAGTTTGTTATATGTGAGTTTTATGATAAAAAGCCCTTAACTCGGTAGTATTAATTACAGTGACTTGTAAGCGCGAATCACTAGAGTAGATGTGTTGGGTTTGACAACATCACCCTAACTTAACATTGGTGCTAGTTACTTCGACACATACTGTAACGACCCTGGATTTTCCAACGTATAATTATTAATATTTATTATTAATACTTGCGCTTTATTAAATATATGCTTATACATTTTACTTGTTACCGTATTTGACTTTTCATGGCCCAACTTGTCTTTGTGACACACGCTTTTCACGAATAATATTTTGAATATTATTTACATTCATGATTAATTATTATTAATCATTTCTAATTAACTAGTGTAAGTAGTTAATTACTTGGGCTTTAATTATTTAATTGTTGCATACTTACTTGGACTTGGGCTTTTATTAATGGACTTGAACTTGGAAGCCCACCCTACTTTCTTAATGGACTAGTTGTGAGCCCACTATATTACTAGTAACTTATTAAGGTTAAGCTAGATTAATTAAGTTAATGAGGAGACAAAGTTGTCTCAAGCATGCTAGTATCAACTTCCCATACATTTAACCTTATTACTCCTCCTAGCATTCACCATCCACCAATACTTGAAAGTGAGCATTTTGACTTCCCTTTTAACCCCCCTAAACCGTCGGCCTCTTTTGTACAAGGGAGGGAGTTCAAAATTTATTTTTGTTACTTATTTGCAAGTATCATTTCATTTTCCACACACACATACTTGCACTACTCTTTTCTCTCATCTTTTTCTCTCAAACTTTGTAAGTAACAAACTTTAATTCTTCTTTCTTTTTCTCCTTAAAACTGAATCCATCATCATCATTTTAATTACTTGTTTTGTTACCTATTACTTGTTTGTTGTTAAAGATCAAGTTCTCTAGCTTGTATCTTCATGTAATCTTGTAGCTTCCATCCCTTGTTTGATGAGAAGTCAAGAACAAGAACCTAAGTTCTATAACTTAGAGTTCTACACTTAAAATGTTATAAGATTTAAAGTTCATAAGCTTTACAATCATACTTGTGTTCATGTTTTGTAGACTTAAAGTTTACTTTTCTAAGATCCAAACTTTGATTTGAATCTTCTTAAGTATGAAACAAACATGAACATAATACTTGTAACTTTAGTTTATTTTCTTTCTTTTGTAAGTATTTTAATTACTACTTTGGTCAAGTATTACTAGTTAAACTTGATCTCATTATTCTTGAAATTAAAGTTAAACTTTGTAAGTTCAAGAACATGGAAGTTTAACATTCTAGTTATAACTTCACACACTTATGTTGGATCTAAGTTTTTATAGCTTATGGTCTTCTAATTTTATTTAAAACAAGAGCTTATAAGCATACATATATATTACAAGATAAAATCTAAGTTTCATGACTTATGGTTTCATTAAAGTGAATATCCAAGTTCTATAACTTAGGGTTTAACTTAAGAACACTAGATCTAGACTTTTTAGTCTAGGATCTTTAAGATCTAACTAAGATCTAAGTTCTACAACTTAAGATCTTGTTTATTTAGTTTACTTTCAAGTTTATAGCTTAATAATATTATTAGAACTCATGTATGTGTCGGATCTAAGATCTTGATGTAACTTTGGTTCATCAACCTTCATACAACCCTTAAATGAGTTGTGCTACATATCTTAGACATACACAAGTGTTATGATGGTCAAACCTTGGTTAGGATGATGCAAACACATCATCGAGTTGTACACTTAAAGCTACAAGCATCAAGGATGAGAACCGTGATGAGCATCAAGCACCAAGACCCACCGGAACACTTTGCTTACTGTTTTCTGGGTCTGATCAGGTCACTTGGGCTACTGGAAAGTTTATTTCCAGTTAGTTTGGTTCGAGTAGATGATTTTCCGTTTAGGCCTCGTCTTAATCCGAGTTACAGTTTAGGATTTATAGCCTTCCGAAAGTCACTACACCCTTTTAACGTTGTGCTGAAAAATTTCTGACCTACTCACACTTAAACCATCGCCATGGTCAAACGAAGACGAGTTTGGTTTTGGAAACTGGTCAGAAACTAGGGGACTCATATACGGAGCAATGGCCACTGGTCTCACCTCATTTCAGTTCATATAGAGGTCGTGACGACTGAACGAAGTCAGCGTTTATTTCAAACTCTATTCTTCATTGAAATTTACTTTACACTTTTTGATTAATGATGAATGATGATGATACTTAAGACCTAATTTACATACTTTTAAACCTTTGGAAAGGATTTACTGACTTAGTAACTTTTGACTTAGGTTGAGGACCTTTCGGACCAACTACTTGCTTGCTTATCTCGTACCGACTTTATTACTTTTCACTGTGAGTTATAGCATCCCTTTTTACTTTAATTATTTTGGGAACTGAGAATACATGTGATGTTATGCGAGGTGTATATGAAATAGTGATATTTTTATTGCGAAATACTATTAAATACGATACAATTTTACACAAGTTATTTATTTATTTATAGAGTGGATATACCTAAACCTTGCTACAACAGTATAGGCAGTGTACCTAATCGTAGAGTAGTGTAGTTTTTAGTAAGTCTGGTTCGTTTCGCAGGGAGCTAGCCAAGTTTAACCTATATTTTATTTTAAACTATATTTGTATATAAATATATATATATATAAGTAGTATTATTATTATAAAAAGGGAGTTTTACCGTTTAATGACCGGTTTGTCGATTTTATGTCTTAAGTCACAATTAAAACCTAATGTAAAATATTAAAAATAAATATAACTTAATTTAAAGCGTAAAGTAAATGACGATAAATAAAAGTGCAATAAATAAAATGATGATAAATAAAATTGCAATAAATAAAATGACAGTAAATAAAAGTGCGATTATATATAAAATAAAGGAATTATGCTTATTTAAACTTCCGTAATCATGATGTTTGACGTGTTGACTTTAATCTATTACCATGGGTTAATTGTCCTTTGTCCTAGATTATTCGATATGTCCATATGGTTTTGTCCATAATTGTCCATCAGTCATAATTATAAAGTGCGAGAGTCTTCGTCAAATTATCCTTATACCCGAAGTCAAATATTCCAACTAATTGGGGATTCGAACTGCAACAAGGTCTTAATACTTTGTTTAATGAATACACCAGGTTATCGACTACGTGTAATCCAAGGTTTTACTACTTTGTTAACAATTACACCAATTACCCTTGAATGTAATCCACCCCTATTTCAACGAGTCCATTGACTATTAATCCATTCCCGTGTCCGGTAAAATGAACAATTATTGGTATTTATAGATATCCCGCTCACCGTACCCGATTAAGCGTATGTGGTTATTTATATATACGTCAAATTGTAACCTTTATATTAAATTAACAAGATATCATTTAGTTAATTAAATATAAAGCCCATTAATAGCCCATAGTCCAATTTCCACAAGTGTCGTTCTTTTGTCCAAACCGCAATTATGGTACAAAGCCCAATTACCCAATCTTAATATTTAGCCCAACATCACGATTACTTCGATTTAAATAAGCATAATAATAATTTAGCTACTAGACATTAATTTAAAAAGGTTGAACATAACTTACAATGAGTATTAATAGCGTAGCGTTATACGGACAGAGTTTCGACTTATAAACTTAAAACATTCGCCACTATAAACTTATTATTATTAAACTTAAATTAAAATTAAAATTATAAAATATAAATATGTAAATATATATATATATATATATATATATATATATATATATATATATATATATATATATATATATATATATATATATATATCGTATATGATATGAGAAAGGAAAAGAAAAAGGTGTGTTTGATCGAGCAGAATTCGTTGCCTTTTATAGGCCCACTCGATCACTGTGTAACTCCGAGAGTGCAGAGGTTTTGTTCCTCACAGCTCCGCGAGTGCGGCGCTCTGGATTCCAGCTCATTGATCAAATCCAAAACGTGGGCTGCGTATAATTATAATATATAATAATATATATAATTAATTATATATTATATTATATTCTTGTGCATAGTTGACTTGTAATTTTTGGTCCGTTGCGTCGCGCGCTGAAAGTTGGTTCATGTCTCGGTTCCGGATTTTCAAACGCCTTTTCGTACGATTTAATATCTTGTACTTTGCGTTTCACGGCTTGTACTCTTGTAATTTTTAGACGTTTCTCATCAATAATTTGAACCACTTGGATTGTACTTTATACTTTTTCGCTTTTTGGTCATTTGCGTCTTCAATTCGTCAAATCTGTCTTTTGTCTTCACCTTTTATTATTTAAACGAATATAACTTGTAAATAGAACAACTGCAACTAAAAGCTTGTCTTTCTTGAAGGATAATGCTATGAAATATATGTTCGTTTTTAGCATTATCAAATATTCCCACACTTGAGCGTTGCTTGTCCTCAAGCAATATAGATCTTGAATAAAACTTTACTAGGATCACTTCTTTATTTTTCACACTTTGTACATCAGTGATTTCAATACGACGGTTATGAACAATGATGATAACGATGTGGTTTACAGTCCCACATGACTATAAAAATTTAGATCCGTTAAGAAATTGGATCTTTATGAAAACATTTGATCTTTTGAAAATTCAATCTAGCTTTTATCCTAGATAAGTTTTCCGGAATAACCCTTTACCGGTGTTTGCAAATTATTTTTGTGGGTTTTGTGGGTTTCAAATTTGAAAATTTTAGCTCAAAACTTATGGTTTTGTGTCACCTACTTGATAACCTTGTATTAGGAAAGCAACACGTCCAGTTTACTTGCTCCATATATTGCCTTTCGGTAAACTACCGTCCGGTTGTAAAGGAAAGCGTTGAACAAGCAACTGTTGAGGCAATGTCCCGTGACATGCTTTTGATTATGGTCTATATCGTGTCGGATGCAATTACTATCCTTGGTAGGAGTAATAGTAAAGATCACCCTATAGTTTTTTGGTCTGGCACAAGGTCCTGTCTTCGACCATGCTATCCAACCACCGTTCTTAAGGTTGACACCAGATTTGGTTCAGGTGACCTAATGAATTCCGGTGAATTCTTAGGATTTTACGTTCAATGGTAATGAACGCATTGAAAATGGGTTTTCAGAAAACAAATCGATTTGTAATTTGATCAAAATATTTTCTCGTTCAAGCTCGATTTTAGATATCATCGAATTCCATGAGTTTGAATTCTCAATCTTTAAGGTCAATCTCAAGGATTGAGTAATATCAGTCTTAAAAGCTGATTTTTGATCTTTAAGGAGATTATCCTTTCTGAGGATCTGATTCATTAGTCTTATAAGCTAATTTGCAAGGTGTCCCCCCATTGTATGAGACAGATTCTCTTATGGTTAGGATAAGTCTGGCCACTTGGCGACCCTGTTTGATGCTGAGGTCCGTGGATTTCCAGCTAATTTTCAAGAAAACTTTTCAAGGTTTTTCGTAGACTCTACAACTGGTCTGGACGACAACTTCCTGACCTAAATCAAGAAGCGCGTGTCTTTTTCTCGGAAGATTTTACTTCCTTTTAAATTCTATTTATATTACAATAAACTGGGTAAAACTGATTAATATTGTCCAAAACAAAAGTATTTTCAATTATTTGTACAAAAATATATGTTTTAAATAACTTGGTAAATTTTTTCCACACTTGGCTTTTATTTTTATTTCTTTGCCTTTTTATTTTCCTCTATTCCATTTTAAATGAATTCAAGCGTTTTAGGTTGTTTCTCAATTTATGTCCTTTTCGAGGTAACAATAATTTCGGTGTTAACACCTAGTTTTATCGTTCATAAATATATATAAACATATTTTTAGTTCATTTAAAAAAAAAATTAAAATTTTTTTTACTAGAATTGGGTAGTCAGTATATAAGACTAGGGCTGTTCTTTATTATCAGAGAGCACTAGATTCTAATACAACTACTGCGTTACTAGTATTTTTAATGGTAACCAAGTGTTTAAATTAAAATTTTAAAACCCGAAAGAATTTAATCCCTTCCCACACTTAAGATTTTGCAAATGTGGTAGCCGACGCCTTGAGCAGGAAGGACAGAGAACCCATTCGAGTAAAATCTATGAATATAATGATTCACAATAACCTTACTACTCAAATAAAGGAGGCGCAACAAGGAGTTTTAAAAGAGGGAAATTTAAAGGATGAAATACCCAAAGGAACAGAGAAGCATCTTAATATTCGGGAAGACGGAACTCGATATAGGGCTGAAAGGATTTGGGTACCAAAATTTGGAGATATGAGAGAAATGGTACTTAGAGAAGCTCATAAAACCAGATACTCAATACATCCTGGAACGGGGAAGATGTACAAGGATCTCAAGAAACATTTTTGGTGGCCGGGTATGAAAGCCGATGTTTCTAAATACGTAGGAGAATGTTTGACGTGTTCTAAGGTCAAAGCTGAGCATCAGAAACCATCAGGTCTACTTCAACAACCCGAAATCCCGGAATGGAAATGGGAAAACATTAGCATGGTTTTCATCACTAAATTGCCAAGGATTGCAAGTGGTTTTGATACTATTTGGGTAATAGTTGATCGTCTCACCAAATCAGCACACTTTCTGCCAATAAGAGAAGATGAAAAGATGGAGAAGTTTGCACGACTGTATTTGAAGGAAGTCGTCTCTAGACATGGAATACCAATCTCTATTATCTCTGATAGGGATGTCAGATTTATTTCAAGATTCTGGCAGACATTACAGCAAGCATTAGGAACTCGTCTAGACATGAGTACTGCCTATCATCCACAAACTGATGGGCAGAGCGAAAGGACGATACAAACGCTTGAAGACATGCTACGAGCATGTGTTATTGATTTTGGAAACAGTTGGGATCGACATCTACCGTTAGCAGAATTTTCCTACAACAACAGCTACCATTCAAGCATTGAGATGGCGCCGTTTGAAGCACTTTATGGTAGAAAGTGCAGGTCTCCGATTTTTGGAGTGAAGTGGGGGATAGACAGATTACGGGTCCGGAGATAATACAAGAAACTACTGAGAAGATCATCCAAATTCAAAAACGGTTGAAAACAGCCCAAAGTTGACAAAAGAGCTACGCTGACATTAAAAGAAAAGATATAGAATTTGAAATAGGAGAGATGGCCATGCTTAAGGTTGCACCTTGGACAGGTGTTGTTCGATTTGGTAAACGAGGGAAATTAAATCCAAGGTATATTGGACCATTCAAGATTATTGATCGTGTCGGACCAGTAGCTTACCGACTTGAGTTACCTGATCAACTCGCGGCTATACATAACACTTTCCACGTCTCAAATTTGAAGAAATGTTTTGCTAAAGAACATCTCACTATTCCGTTGGACGAAATCCAAATCAATGAAAAACTTCAATTCATTGAAGAACCCGTTGAAATAATGGATCGTGAGGTTAAGAGACTTAAACAAAACAAGATACCGATTGTTAAGGTTCGATGGAATACTTGTAGAGGACCCGAGTTCACATGGGAACGAGAAGATCAGATGAAGAAGAAATACCCGCACTTATTTCCAGAAGATACGTCAACACCTCCTACTGCTTAAAATTTCGGGACGAAATTTATTTAACGGGTAGGTACTGTAGTGACCCGAACTTTTCCATGTTTATATATATATTAAATAAAATTGTTATTTACATGATTAAGTGTTTCCAACATGTTAAGCAATCAAACTAGTTAAAACTTGATTAATTGAAATAGGTTTCATATAGACAATTGACCACCCAAGTTGACCGGTGATTCACGAACGTTAAAACTTGTAAAAACTATATGATGACATATATATGGATATATATATAGTTAAAATGATATTATGATAAGTAAACATATCATTAAGTATATTAACAATGAACTACATATGTAAAAACAAGACTACTAACTTAATGATTTTTAACCGAGACATATATCTAACGATTATCGTTGTAACGACATTTAATGTATATATATCATATTAAGAGATATTCATACATGATAATATCATGATAATATAATAATTTAAAATCTTATTTGATATTATAAACATTGGGTTAACAATATTTAACAAGATCGTTAACCTAAAGGTTTCAAAACAACACTTACATGTAACGACTAACGATGAATTAACGACTCAGTTAAAATGTATATACATGTAGTGTTTTAATATGTATTTATACAATTTTGAAAGACTTCAATACACTTATCAAAATACTTCTACTTAACAAAAATGCTTACAATTACATCCTCGTTCAGTTTCATCAACAATTCGACTCGTATGCACCCGTATTCGTACTCGTACAATACACAGCTTTTAGATGTATGTACTATTGGTATATACACTCCAATTATCAGCTCTTAGTAGCCCATGTGAGTCACCTAACACATGTGGGAACCATCATTTGGCAACTAGCATGAAATATCTCATAAAATTACAAAAATATGAGTAATCATTCATGACTTATTTACATGAAAACAAAATTACATATCCTTTATATCTAATCCATACACCAATGACCAAAAACACCTACAAACACTTTCATTCTTCAATTTTCTTCATATAATTGATCTCTCTCAAGTTCTATCTTCAAGTTCTAAGTGTTCTTCATAAATTCTACAAGTTCTAGTTACATAAAATCAAGAATACTTTCAAGTTTGCTAGCTCACTTCCAATCTTGTAAGGTGATCATCCAACCTCAAGAAATCTTTGTTTCTTACAGTAGGTTATCATTATAATACAAGGTAATAATCATATTCAAACTTTGGTTCAATTTCTATAACTATAACAATCTTATTTCAAGTGATGATCTTACTTGAACTTGTTTTCGTGTCATGATTCTGCTTCAAGAACTTCGAGCCATCCAAGGATCCGTTGAAGCTAGATCCATTCTTCTCTTTTCCAGTAGGTTTATCCAAGGAACTTAAGGTAGTAATGATGTTCATAACATCATTCGATTCATATATAAAAAGCTATCATATTCGAAGTGGTAAACTAGTAATCACTAGAACATAGTTTAGTTAATTCTAAACTTGTTCGCAACTAAAGTTAATCCTTCTAACTACACTTTTAAAATCAAATTTACACATTATCTACATCTATATGATATGCTAACTTAATGATTTAAAAACCAAAAACACGATAAACACCATAAAACTGGATTTACGTTTTCGTAGTTACAACCGGGGGCTGTTTTGGTTTGGATAATTAAAAACTATGAAAAACTTTGATTTAAAAGCTATACTTCTGGGAAAATGATTTTTCTTATGAACATGAAACCATATCCAAAAATCATGGTTAAACTCAAAGTGAAAGTATGTTTTTCAAAACAGTCATCAAGATGTCGTTCTTTCGACAGAAATGACTACCTCTTTCAAAAATGACTTGTAACTTGTATTTTCGACTATAAACCTATACTTTTTCTATTTCGTTTCATAAAGACAAGTTCAATACAAAACCGTGGCCGCTTAAATCACTCAAAACGGATTAGAAACGAAGAAATGGCGAGCAAAACAAAATTGGTAAAAACTACTCATTTTAGCTACGTGAAAATTGGTAACAAATCTATTCCAACCATAACTTAATCAACTTATATTGTATATTATGTAATCTTGAGATACTATTGACACGTATACAATGTTTCGACCTATCATGTCGATACATCTATATATATTTCGGAACAACCATAGACACTCTATATGTGAATGTTGGAGTTAGCTATACAGGGTTGAGGTTGATTCCAAAATATATATAGTTTGAGTTGTGATCAATACTGAGATATGTATACACTGGGTCGTGGATTGATTCAAGATAATATATATCGATTTATTTCTGTACATCTAACTGTGGACAACTAGTTGTAGGTTACTAACGAGGACATCTGACTTAATAAACTTAAAACATCAAAATGTATTAAAAGTGTTGTAAATATATTTTGAACATACTTTGATATATATGTACATATTTGTTATAGGTTCGTGAATCGACCAGTGGCCAAGTCTTACTTCCCGACGAAGTAAAAAATCTGTGAAAGTGAGTTATAGTCCCACTTTTAAAATCTAATATTTTTGGGATGAGAATACATGCAGGTTTTATAAATGATTTACAAAATAGACACAAGTACGTGAAACAACATTCTATGGTTGAATTATCGAAATCGAATATGCCCCTTTTTATTAAGTCTGGTAATCTAAGAATTAGGGAACAGACACCCTAATTGACGCGAATCCTAAAGATAGATCTATCGGGCCCAACAAGCCCCATCCAAAGTACCGGATGCTTTAGTACTTCAAAATTTATATCATGTCCGAAGGAGGATCCCGGAATGATGGCGATATTCATATATGAATATTGTTAATGTCGATTACCAGGTGTTCACCATATGAATAATTTTTATCTCTATGTATGGGATGTGTATTGAAATATGAAATCTTGTGGTCTATTATTATGATTTGATAATATATAGGTTAAACCTATAACTCACCAACATTTTTGTTGACGTTTTAAGCATGTTTATTCTCAGGTGATTATTAAAAGCTTCCGCTGTCGTATACTTAAATAAGGACGAGATTTGGAGTCCACGCTTGTATGATATTGTGTAAAAACTGCATTCAAGAAACTTATTTTGTTGTAACATATTTGTATTGTAAACCATTATGTAATGGTCGTGTGTAAACAGGATATTATAGATTATCATTAATTGATAATCTACGTAAAGCTTTTTAAACTATTATTGATGAAATAAAGGTTAGGGTTTGTATTAAAATGAATGCAGTCTTTGAAAAACGTCTCATATAGAGGTCAAAATCTCGCAACGAAATCAATTAATATGGAACGTTTTTAATCAATAAGAACGGGACATTTCAGTTGGTATCCGAGCGTTGGTCTTAGAGAACCAGAATTTTGCATTAGTGTGTCTTATCAAGTTTGTTAGGATGCATTAGTGAGTCTGGACTTCGACCGTGTTTACTTGAAAAATGATTGCTTAACAAATTTTGTTGGAAACTATATATTTTTAACATGTGAATATTATGTGATATATTAATCTCTTAACGTGTTTGATATTATGTGATAGATGTCTACCTCTAGAACAAGTCCCATTGACTCACCTAATAATAATGAAGAGTCAAATGTAAATTGGAATGATTCGTGGACTGATTCACAAGTTCCCGAAGAGGAACCGGAAGAAGAGTCGGAATCGGAAGAAGAATCGGAACCGGAAGAAGAAATAGAACTGGTGGGGGAAATAATAAAATGGTTAAGTAAAAGAAAATCCTCAACCAACCGACCAAGGTTAATTATGGTCAATGGTGTTTCCGCCAAGAAAGGAAAATATTGCGAGGATTACCAATTCTCCGATGAATCGGATTCCGACGAGAATTCCGATGATGTTATAGAAATTACCCCAACTGAATTTAAAAAGGCAAAAGAAAATAATAAGGGAAAGGGCATAAAAATAGAGAAATCTAATTCCAATCCCGATGAACTTTATATGTATCGTCAACCCCCGAAGTCCTTAAGTTGTAACAATGACCCGGGAACCTCTAAACCACCAGGTTTTTCTAAACCAATGTGGAAAATGACGGCTCGTATTAGGGGAACATCATATATCCCTACAAAACTTGGCAAAACGAACCAAAACCGAAGAAGAAGAAACGAGCGAGTCTGAATAAGTTAGTTGTATTCGTGTGGTGTAATATATGTAATATAGTGTGCTTATGCTTTATGATATATGTAAAAATTGCTTGTATTAATAAGTATTTTTTTTTTATGAATCTAACTCTTGTCTATTTTACAGTATAAAAACAAAAAATGGATAAACAACCCAATATTTTAAGAGACCTACCCGGAGACATGATTAATGAAATCTTATCTAGAGTCGGTCAGAATTCCTCGGCACAACTATTTAAGGCGAGATCAGTTTGTAAGACATTCGAAGAACGTTCCAAGAATGCCTTGGTTTATAAAAGGCTTTCGTTCGAAAGATGGGGGATATCACATTGGGAAATCCATAAGTTACGATGTGTTTACTTTGACGCATATATTGCAGGGAACCCAAATGCTATTTTACGCAACGGGTTAAAAAATTATTTTGACTCAATATATCCGAATATTGGACTTCGTGATTTAGAAAAAGCGGCTAACATGCAACATAAAGAAGCATGTTATGCTTACGGATTAGTAACGTTCGCTTCTCACCAAAGTGAGAACAAGAACATCGGGCTACAACTATTAAATAAAACGTTCCCACAAGTGACGAAGTCGGTAATTGGGGTAAGAAATGAGGTTTTTATATTGTTACAGGACTGTTGGACATTACGTAACCTTCGTCCCTTTGACGACGTTACAACACGCTGTCTTATCAACGGCCATAACGGTTATGTTCCACAAGACCAAGGATGGGAAGTAGTCCTAGTAAAACCAGAATGCTTGACTTGTTTCTGGACGTATGAATTACGTGTCTTTATTGCCTTTGCTGAACGACTTGTGTACTAGCTAGAATTATCTTCACAACCATCTTGTATCAAATTTATTGTGTGCTATATTTCATGCTATATGTAAAATAAGCAGTATTGTAAGTTTGTAAAATATTGTGTAAAAGTTTGAACGCGAAATATTATTATAATCAGTTTTTCATATAGAATTGTAGTAGTTGAATTGTATATTAGCTACTAAGTATGAACTTAACGGGTAGGTACTACCCGAATTTAAACTTATAAAATGCTAATATGAAGAAAAAGCTTTTATAAATGAGTTCATATTGTGCTACGAGATACTATTGACCACTCTTAATATTCTGTATGATTAACTTGTTCCATTTGACTATTTTGAAGGAAATGGCACCAACTACTCGACACACCGTGAATATGAGTAAAGAGGAATTCCGTACTTTTCTAGCTTCGAACATAGCCGCAGTACAGGCTGCGCTACATACCAACAATAACCTTGGATCTAGCAGCACAGGAAATCGTGTAGGATGCACCTACAAAGAATTCACTGCCTGCAAACCTTTGGAATTTGATGGAACCGAAGGACCGATCGGATTGAAGCGGTGGACCGAGAAGGTTGAATCGGTGTTTGCCATAAGTAAGTGTACTGAAGAGGACAAAGTGAAGTACGCTACGCATACCTTCACAGGTACTGCGTTAACATGGTGGAATACCTATCTAGAGCAAGTGGGACAAGATGATGCTTACGCACTACCGTGGTCAGCATTCAAGCACTTGATGAACGAGAAGTACCGTCCCAGAACCGAGGTCAATAAGCTCAAGACAGAACTTAGAGGGTTACGAACCCAAGGATTTGATATTACCACGTACGAAAGACGATTCACAGAATTGTGCCTATTGTGTCCGGGAGCGTTCGAAGATGAGGAAGAGAAGATCGACGCATTTGTGAAAGGATTACCGGAAAGAATCCAAGAAGATATAAGTTCACACGAGCCCGCCTCCATACAACAGGCATGTAGAATGGCTCACAAACTAGTGAACCAGATTGAGGAAAGAATTAAAGAACAGACGGCTGAAGAGGCCAATGTGAAGCAAGTCAAAAGAAAGTGGGAGGAAAACGGTGATAAGAATCGTCAATACAACAACAACAACAACAACAACAACAACAACAACAACAACAACAACAGCAGCAATTACAACAATAATCGCAACAACTATCCCAACAATCGCAACATCAATCGCAACTACAACAAATGGCCCAACAACAACAACAGCAACTACAACAATCATCCCAACAACAATAACAACCGCAACAATAACAACAATCAGAAGCAGCTATGCCAAAGGTGTGAAAAGTATCACTCAGGGTTCTGCACCAAATTTTGCAACAAGTGTAAAAGAAATGGTCATAGCGCGGCGAAGTGTGAGGTCTACGGACCAGGGGTTAACAGAACGAAAGGAACAAATGGTGTCGGAACGAGTAATGGCGGAGCAAGTAGTGTCGGAGCAAGTTATGCCAATGTAGTTTGTTATAAATGTGGACTACCGGTCCACATTATTAGAAATTGCCCGAACCAGGAGAACACGAATGGATAAGGCCGCGGAAGAGTTTTCAATATTAATGCGGCAGAGGCCCAGGAAGACCCGGAGCTTGTTACGGGTACGTTTCTTATTGACAATAAATCTGCTTACGTTTTATTTGATTCGGGTGCGGATAGAAGCTATATGAGTAGAGATTTTTGTGCTAAATTAAGTTGTCCATTGACACCGTTGGGTAGTAAATTTTTACTCGAATTAGCAAACGGTAAATTAATTTCAGCAGATAATATATGGCGGAATCGAGAAATTAAACTGGGTAGCAAAATATTTAAGATTGATTTGATACCAGTAGAGTTAGGGAGTTTTGATGTAATAGTTGGCATGGACTGGCTGAAGAAAATGAAAGCAGAGATTGTATATTACGAAAATGCAATTCGCATTGTACGAGAAGAAGGAGAACCCTTAATGGTGTACGGAGAAAAGGGCAACACGAAGCTACATCTTATTAGTAATTTGAAGGCACAAAAACTAATAAGAAAAGGTTGCTATGCTGTTCTAGCACATGTCGAGAAAGTACAAACTGAAGAAAAGAGCATCAATGATGTTTTTGTCGCAAAAGAATTTCCCGATGTATTTCTGAAAGAATTACCGGGACTATCTCCACATCGATCTGTTGAATTTCAAATAGACCTTGTACCAGGAGCTGCACCAATAGCTCGTGCTCCTTACAGACTCGCACCCAGCGAGATGAAAGAACTGCAAAGCTAACTGCAAGAACTATTAGAACGTGGTTTCATTCGACCAAGCACATCACCATGGGGAGCTCCTGTTTTGTTTGTCAAAATGAAAGATGGTACATTTAGGTTGTGTATTGACTACAGAGAGTTGAACAAACTTACCATCAAAAACCGTTATCCACTGCCGAGAATTAACGACTTATTTGATCAAATACAAGGCTCGTCGATTTATTCGAAGATCGATTTACGTTCTGGATATCATCAAATGCGAGTAAAGGAGGATGATATTCCAAAAACTGCTTTTAGGACGCGTTATGGTCATTACGAGTTTATGGTTATGCCGTTTGGATTGACTAACGCACCAGCTGTGTTCATGGACCTTATGAACCGAGTGTGTGGGCCATATCTTGATAAGTTTGTCATTGTTTTCATCAATGACATACTTATTTACTCAAAGAATAATCAAGAGCACGAAGAACATTTGAGAAAAGTGCTAGAAGTATTGAGGAAAGAAAAACTGTACGCTAAGTTTTCAAAGTGTGCATTTTGGTTGGAAGAAGTTCAATTCCTCGGTCACATAATGAACAAAGAAGGTATCCAGGTGGACCCGACAAAGATCGAAACCGTTGAAAAGTGGGAAACCCCAAAAACTCCGAAACACATACGCCAGTTTTTAGGACTAGCTGGTTACTACAGAAGGTTCATCCAAGACTTTTCCAGAATAGCAAAACCCTTGACTGCATTAACGCATAAAGGGAAGAAATTTGAATGGAAGGATGAACAAGAGAAAGCGTTTCAGTTATTGAAGAAAAAGTTAACTACGGCACCTATATTGTCATTACCTGAAGGGAATGATGATTTTGTGATATATTGTGATGCCTCAAAGCAAGGTCTCGATTGTGTATTAATGCAACGAACAAAAGTAATTGCTTATGCGTCTAGACAATTGAAGATTCACAAACAAAATTATACGACGCATGATTTGGAATTAGGCGCGGTTGTTTTTGCATTAAAGACTTGGAGACACTACCTATATGGGGTCAAAAGTATTATATATACCGACCACAAAAGTCTTCAACACATATTTAATCAAAAACAACTGAATATGAGGTAGCGTAGGTGGATTGAATTGTTGAATGATTACGACTTTGAAATTCGTTACCACCCGGGGAAGGCAAATGTGGTAGCCGACGCCTTGAGCAGAAAGGACAGAGAACCCATTCGAGTAAAATCTATGAATATAATGATTCATAATAACCTTACTACTCAAATAAAGGAGGCGCAACAAGGAGTTTTAAAAGAGGGAAATTTAAAGGATGAAATACCCAAAGGATCAGAGAAGCATCTTAATATTCAGGAAGACAGAACCCGGTATAGGACTGAAAGGATATGGGTACCAAAATTTGGAGATATGAGAGAAATGGTACTTAGAGAAGCTCATAAAACCAGATACTCAATACATCCTGGAACGGGGAAGATGTACAAGGATCTCAAGAAATATTTTTGTGGCCGGGTATGAAAGCCGATGTTGCTAAATACGTAGGAGAATGTTTGATGTGTTCTAAGGTCAAAGCTGAGCATCAGAAACCATCAGGTCTACTTCAACCACCCGAAATCCCGGAATGGAAATGGAAAAACATTACCATGGATTTCATCACTAAATTGCCAAGGACTGCAAGTGGTTTTGATAGTATTTGGGTAATAGTTGATCGTCTCACCAAATCAGCACACTTCCTGCCAATAAGAGAAGATGACAAGATGGAGAACTTAGCACGACTGTATTTGAAGAAAGTCATCTCTAGACATGGAATACCAATCTCTATTATCTCTGATAGGGATGGCAGATTTATTTCAAGATTCTGGCAGACATTACAGCAAGCATTAGGAACTCGTCTAGACATGAGTACTGCCTATCATCCACAAACTGATAGGCAGAGCAAAAGGACGATACAAACACTTGAAGACATACTACGAGCATGTGTTATTGATTTTGGAAACAGTTGGGATCGACATCTACCGTTAGCAGAATTTTCCTACAACAACAGCTACCATTCAAGCATTGAGATGGCGCCGTTTAAAGCACTTTATGGTAGAAAGTGCAGGTCTCTGATGTGTTGGAGTGAAGTGGGGGATAGACAGATTACGGGTCCGGAGATAATACAAGAAACTACTGAGAAGATCATCCAAATTCAACAACGGTTGAAAACAGCCCAAAGTCGACAAAAGAGCTACGCCGACATTAAAAGAAAAGATATAGAATTTGAAATTGGAGAGATGGTCATGCTTAAGGTTGCACCTTGGAAAGGTGTTGTTCGATTTGGTAAACGAGGGAAATTAAATCCAAGGTATATTGGACCATTCAAGATTATTGATCGTGTCGGACCAGTAGCTTACCGATTTGAGTTACCTGATCAACTCGCGGCTGTACATAACACTTTCCACGTCTCGAATTTGAAGAAATGTTTTGCTAAAGAAGATCTCACTATTCCGTTGGACGAAATCCAAATCAATGAAAAACTTCAATTCATTGAAGAACCCGTTGAAATAATGGATCGTGAGGTTAAGAGACTTAAACAAAACAAGATACCAATTGTTAAGGTTCGATGGAATGCTTGTAGAGGACCCGAGTTCACTGGGAACGAGAAGATCAGATGAAGAAGAAATACCCGCACTTATTTCCAGAAGATACGTCAACACCTCCTACTGCTTAAAATTTCGGGACGAAATTTATTTAACGGGTAGGTACTGTAGTGACCCGAACTTTTCCATGTTTATATATATATATTTAATGAAATTGTTATTTACATGATTAAGTGTTTCCAACATGTTAAGCAATCAAACTAGTTAAGACTTGATTAATTGAAATAGGTTTCATATAGACAATTGACCACCCAAGTTGACCGGTGATTCACGAACGTTAAAACTTGTAAAAACTATATGATGACATATATATGGATATATATATATAGTTAACATGATATTATGATAAGTAAACATATCATTAAGTATATTAACAATGAACTACATATGTAAAAACAAGACTACTAACTTAATGATTTTTAAACGAGACATATATGTAACGATTATCGTTGTAACGACATTTAATGTATATATATCATATTAAGAGATATTCATACATGATAATATCATGATAATATAATAATTTAAAATCTCTTTTGATATTATAAACATTGGGTTAACAACATTTAACAAGATCGTTAACCTAAAGGTTTCAAAACAACACTTACATGTAACGACTAACGATGACTTAACGACTCAGTTAAAATATATATAAATGTAGTGTTTTGATATGTATTCATACACTTTTGAAAGAATTCAAGACACTTATCAAAATACTTCTACTTAACAAAAATGCTTACAATTACATCCTCATTCAGTTTCATCAACAATTCTACTCGTATGCACCCGTATTCGTACTCGTACAATACACAGCTTTTAGATGTATGTACTATTGGTATATATACTCCAATTATTAGATCTTAGCAGCCCATGTGAGTCACCTAACACATGTGGGAACCATCATTTGGCAACTAGCATGAAATATCTCATAAAATTACAAAAATATGAGTAATCATTCATGACTTATTTACATGAAAACAAAATTACATATCCTTTATATCTAATCCATACACCAACGACCAAAAACACCTACAAACACTTTCATTCTTAAATTTTCTTCATATAATTGATCTCTCTTAAGTTCTATCTTCAAGTTCTAAGTGTTCTTCATAAATTCTACAAGTTCTAGTTACATAAAATCAAGAATACTTTCAAGTTTGCTAGCTCACTTCCAATCTTGTAAGGTGATCATCCAACCTCAAGAAATCTTTGTTTCTTACAGTAGGTTATCATTATAATACAAGTTAATAATCATATTCAAACTTTGGTTCAATTTCTATAACTATAACAATCTTATTTCAAGTGATGATCTTACTTGAACTTGTTTTCGTGTCATGATTCTGCTTCAAGAACTTCGAGCCATCCAAGGATCCGTTGAAGCTAGATCCATTCTTCTCTTTTCCAGTAGGTTTATCCAAGGAACTTAAGGTAGTAATGATGTTCATAACATCATTCGATTCATATATAAAAAGCTATCATATTCGAAGTGGTAAACTAGTAATCACTAGAACATAGTTTAGTTAATTCTAAACTTGTTCGCAAATAAAGTTAATCCTTCTAACTACACTTTTAAAATCAACTTTACACATGATCTATATCTATATGATATGCTAACTTAATGATTTAAAAACTAAAAACACGATAAACACCATAAAACCGGATTTACGCCGTCGTAGTAACAACCGGGGGCTGTTTTGGTTTGGATAATTAAAAACTATGAAAAACTTTGATTTAAAAGCTATACTTCTGGGAAAATGATTTTTCTTATGAACATGAAACCATATCCAAAAATCATGATTAAACTCAAAGTGAAAGTATCTTTTTCAAAACAGTCATCAAGATGTCGTTCTTTCGACGGAAATGACTACCTCTTTCAAAAATGACTTGTAACTTGTATTTTCGACTATAAACCTATACCTTTTCTATTTATTTTCATAAAGTCAAGTTCAATACGAAACCGTGGCCGCTTAAATCACTCAAAACGGATTAGAAACGAAGAAATGGCGAGCAAAACAAAATTGGTAAAACTACTCATTTTAGCTACGTGAAAATTGGTAACAAATCTATTCCAACCATAACTTAATCAACTTGTATTGTATATTATGTAATCTTGAGATACCATAGACACGTATACAATGTTTCAACCTATCATGTCGACACATCTATATATTTTTTGGAACAACCATAGACACTCTATATGTGAATGTTGGAGTTAGCTATACAGGGTTGAGGTTGATTCCAAAATATATATAGTTTGAGTTGTGATCAATACTGAGATATGTATACACTGGGTCGTGGATTGATTCAAGATAATATATATATAGATTTATTTCTGTACATCTAACTGTGGACAACTAGTTGTAGGTTACTAACGAGGACAGCTGACTTAATAAATTTAAAACATCAAAATGTATTAAAAGTATTGTAAATATATTTTGAACATACTTTGATATATATGTACATATTTGTTATAGGTTCGTGAATCGACCAGTGGCCAAGTCTTACTTCCCGACGAAGTAAAAAATCTGTGAAAGTGAGTTATAGTCCCACTTTTAAAATCTAATATTTTTGGGATGAGAATACATGCAGGTTTTATAAATGATTTACAAAATAGACACAAGTACGTGAAACTACATTCTATGGTTGAATTATTGAAATCGAATATGCCCCTTTTTATTAAGTCTGGTAATCTAAGAATTAGGGAACAGACACCCTAATTGACGCGAATCCTAAAGATAGATCTATCGGGCCCAACAAGTCCCATCCAAAGTACCAGATGCTTTAGTACTTCGAAATTTATATCATGTCCGAAGGAGGATCCCGGAATGATGGGGATATTCATAAATGCATATTGTTAATGTCGATTACCAGGTGTTCATAATATATAGGTTAAACCTATAACTCACCAACATTTTTGTTGACGTTTTAAGCATGTTTATTCTCAGGTGATTATTAAGAGCTTCCGCTGTCGCATACTTAAATAAGGACGAGATTTGGAGTCCATGCTTGTATGATATTGTGTAAAAACTGCATTCAAGAAACTTATTTTGTTGTAACATATTTGTATTGTAAACCATTATGTAATGGTCGTGTGTAAACAGGATATTATAGATTATCATTATTTGATAATCTACGTAAAGCTTTTTAAACCTTTATTGATGAAATAAAGGTTATGGTTTGTTTTAAAATGAATGCAGTCTTTGAAAAACGTCTCATATAGAGGTCAAAACCTCACAACAAAATCAATTAATATAGAACATTTTTAATCAATAAGAACGGGACATTTCATATGTAATGTTTAACTCTGTGACCATTAACTTTAAATTCAATCCCATTTGAATTTATTAACTCTATTGTTCCGTATGGGAAAACTCTTTTGACTATGAATGGTCCAGACCATCTTGATTTCAATTTTCCAGGAAATAGCTTGAATCGTGAATTGAAAAGAAGGACTCTGTCTCCTTCCTTAAATTATTTTGAACTTCTGATTCTTTTATCATGCCATTTCTTCATTCTATCTTTATAGATTAATGAATTTTCATATGCTTCATGTCTTAATTCTTCTAATTCGTTTAATTGACTTACCCGTAGACGTCCGGCTTCATGTAAATCAAGATTACATGTCTTCAAAGCCCAAAATGCTTTGTGCTCAATTTCTACTGGAAGGTGACATGCTTTTCCGTAAACGAGTTTAAAAGGTGTGGTTCCAATTGGACTTTTGTAGGCTGTTCTAAAAATCCAGAGTGCATCCTCCAATTTCATGGACCATTCCTTCGAATTTGATCCTATGGTTTTCTCTAGAATACATTTTAAAGATCGGTTGGTATTTTCAACTTGTCCACTTGTTTGTGGATGATAAGTGGTTGAGATTTTATGAGTTACTCCATATCTTTTGAGAACTTTCTCAAGTTGACTATTACAAAAATTAGTACCCCGATCACTTATTAAAGCTTTCGGTGTTCCGAACCTAGCAAAAAGACGTTTTAAGAAGCTGACTACAACTCGTGCATCGTTAGTTGGAAGAGCTTGTGCTTCCACCCATTTAGATGTAACATCCCGCATTTTTCCGTTAAATTTATTTTTAACACTGTCTTTTTTTTAATAAATATCTTTCGTTATTTAAATTCGTAGTTTCCGTTGACTAACGTTCATAATATTCCCGCTATTTAATTATAACATCACTCGATTACTCGGGTGTTTTTAAAATATTCGTTCAGTTAATTCTCGCACCCGACTACAAACTTGAGGGACTAAACTTGCCAAGAGACTAAACTCTTGACTAGGTCAACTAGTCAAGGTATCCTCACCACCACTCATTATCCACCATTTTTCTTTTTCTTTTCCTTAACACTTTCACCATTTCTCTCAAATCCTCTCAACAAAGATTCATCATCCAAACCGAATCAAGAAGCAAACATCAAAATAAATTACATTTTCGTGATCCTCTCTTCATCCTCTACATTTTGGTACCAATTTCATCAAGTTTGGGTAACATTTCTAAAACTCTAGATTTTCTCTAAATTCGTGTTTTTATACTTGAAATGGTGTTAGTTAGTGTCTATGGCTCATGTGTAACATGAATATATATTTTGTTTGCTCGATTTGTTGTTTTAAGTAACTAGTTTGAACATTTGAAATGGGTTTGCTTAATCTTGCATTTTGGAAGATTAAATGTTGTTTGATTGTTAAAGTTCATGTTTTAATTGTGTTACTAGTATCACTAGCTTCGTTTTGATGCGTAGGTTGATTAAGAAAACTTCAAACACATGATTATTGATTTTTGTGAATTTTGGTTAGGGTTTGATAGACTTTGAAATGAACTTTTGATGCGTTGAATGCTTGTTAATATTGTTAGTAAGTGTTTAGATGCATTGTATGCTTAATTACCTTCGAAACGGCATATCGTATGTGTAAATTGGATTCCCGAATCATAAAATACGTTTTACGAACTTGAAACTTTGAAAATAAACCTTTCTTGATCAATTGACGAGTTTTCGGTTATTGTAATTGATGTTTTTGCTTGTGAAAGGTAGTTAATTGTATTCCTTGTCAAAAGAGCTTTCCAATGATATAAGATGCGTATTCTAAGTGTTTACGGTTTGCGTTTTGTGCTAAATTGAATTTTGGATCAAGACTTGAACTTTTTAAACTGACCAGGTGCCAGGCCACGCCTAATGTCACGGCGCGACACCTCTGGCCGCGGCGCGGCAATAGCCGTGTTTGGGTTCTGACCTACTTTGTCAAATTTCGAAAAATGTTTGCTATGCTACGCACCTCTGATTCACATGTAACTTGTTCTAACATGCTTATATATGAATAAAAACCTCAGAAAAATAGTTCGGGACCCGACCCGATCCCGTTGACTTTTCGTTGACTTTGACCAAGTTTGACTTTTAGTCAAACTTAACAAAACACTTATACAATCGTTCTAATCTTATTTTATACTTGATTCTTGCATGAAACTTGACAACGTGATTCACATGCTATATAATCGAGTCGTAATGAGCCATAGGACTAATTGAACACATTTCGCCCGACCTTGTGTCGTAACCGGTTAATTGATACAACTTACTTGTTTAGGTCAAGGCTAAGCAACATTCATGCACACGTTTACTTTGTGAAGTACATTTATACTCGTGCACTCGAGGTGAGATCATAGTCCCATCTTTCAACAACTTTTATGCTTTAAACTATGGGATGAGAAACATATACGTATCATACTTTTACACTTGAACACAAGTACGAAAACGAACATTCCACGTACGGGTTTGAACAAAAAGCCTCAATTCAATTATCATTAGTTACACTTGCAGGGTGTAAACGTGAACTTATATTATGTGATCACATGGGCTTGACGAGCCTCATTCGGACGGTTCGCTACCGTTAGCGGATGAAATATATTTTCGGGTCTAGTGTATGTTCTAACACTACGCAAAGGGTGCAAAACAGTTAAGTTTGATAATTGGGTGCCCGGGATACAAATAACAACTTTTGGAATGCAAATGATTTTGATAATCATCTTATATTAAATCTTGTGGTTCAAATACAACGTTTACTAAAACACCTATGATTTTCACCAACGTTTTTCGTTGACAGTTTTCTATATGTTTCTCAGGTTCATACTTGGGTATTTGATACATGCTTCCGCGTACACTCATACTTGCTTGGGGTCAAGCATACATGCATACACTCTGATTTCTTGCTTGGAGTCAAGCATACATACATGCATACGCTAGTGATAGCACCTTTGGATTCAAACATATTGTTTACATACTTACGCTATTTATAGCAACTGTGATTTTAAACTAATTATGTCGCAAGATATTTCATTTGTACTTTACTACTTTTGTAAACTTAAACGTGTTGTCGATCCGTTTGGTGAACTAAACTTTGCAAGTCATGCACGTTTCAAATGAATGCGACATAATTTTGGTCAAACGCGTCTCATATAGGGACTATGACCACGTAACGGGACCTAAGTTAGCGGCGCCGTCAATGAAGATTTTGTCGGGTCGCTACAGATGGTATCAGAGCGTTGGTTGTAGGGATCTAGGATGTGCATTAGTGTGTCTGACAGAGTCGTTAGGACGCATTAGTGAATCTAGACTACAACCGGATAGTTAGCCATTGCATTCTGACATACATTTGCTATAGATAGCACTTACTTGACTACTTGTGCATTATACTTGAATCATTCTTAGGCAAACTTCTTAATGGTACCAAGTTTTCATCATAGGAACTCGTATTCTGCAACTTTCTGGTAACACGCGTAAATTCAGGATTCATACCCGTAAGGATGACGACGACTTCATTAGTCACACTTGTTCGGGAACTCTGTCTCCTAGATTGTTATTCGCCACCGTTTCAAGTTACTATCGGTGTCACACCGGTGTACCTTACTATCTACCACTTCTTGTTACTGCCATCACTACTCTAGGTGAGTATCGTCGTCACTACTTATCACTACGATTGCGTACTACTCGTTATCATGATTCGTTGCTCTTTTCACGCCTAAAGACATTATTGTTTGACTTGAACCGCATTGACGTGAACAATCATTTATACACTTCCCTCGGGGAACACTTCTTTAGAGTTGCACAAATTCTTTCGATTCAATACGAGTCACGTTAGAGATGCCGTTGCACTTTGTTCATTTTAGATCTTCACGGTTACACGAACTCGAATCTATGGAGTGATGTGGGAATGGAGGTATGAGTTAGCGTAATATAACGACACTCGATCAACGTGGTTATATTACGGTAATTCACACCAAAGTTCTAATGACACATGATGGTGGTTGGACTCGATCAACCTAATCACCACCATGTGCCATGTACATGACTTCATTTTTCTTGTTTGAACATCCGACAACTCTGAGAATACTGATAACTACCATACCCGGGACACATCGTCGATTATTATCAAACCATACTTATGCTTCCGAATGAATGAAAAATTCCTTCGACTTCAACCATATGCTATACGTGTATACTATCTCGTTTTCGCACAATTTTATCGACGAACTACAAAATGCTTGGTATGCTCACATCGAGGGGGAAACCTCTCTCGCCTTACACTCGCACTTTCGTATAAGGAAATCTTTATTCTAAATTCTCAATGGAGGGAGAGACTCCTCACGTTATACTAGTATTCGCCTCGAGGGTGAATAGTCCTAACGAACGTTTTTAGAAACCGATAAATCTTCCGCGGCGCAAAATTCTTGAGAAACAGAAACTTGTTCCAACAAACGTTTTCAAGTCCTAACAAACTTTTTCAAATATACCTTAAAGAAATGTACCTCGTTTCGGATCGAGATTCTCATTTCACTTCTAGATTTCAGAGTGCCTTACAAAAAGCTTCGGGACCACGTTTAAACATGAGTACCGCGTATCATCCACAAACCGACGGACCAAGCAAACACATGATTCAAACCTTGAAAACCATAATACGAGTTTGCGTTATCAACTTCAAATTTACTTGAGAAAAGTTTTTGCCTTTAACCAAATTCTCTTACAACGATGGTTATCATTCAAGTCTTAACGTCACACCTTTTGAAATCTTATATGACCTGAAACGTCATTCTCCTTTTGTAGAACCAAGTAAATGATAATCAAGTCACCGAACCTGGACTCATTCATGGAGTAACCGTTAAAATCGTTCCAATCCGAGAAAGGCTCGAGACGGCCCGTAGTCGCCAAAGGAGCTATGCCAATGTTAGACGTAAACCTTTCGAATTCCATGTGGGAAACCGCGTAACGTTAAAAGTCGCGCCTTGAAAAGGTGTAATCCGTGTCGAAAACATAGAAAGCTAAATTCGCGATATTTTGATCCTTTTAAAATCTTGGGGCGTTTTGTACCCGTTGCTTACCGTTTCGAACTTCCGACTCAAACAAATTCCGTTCACCCTACATTCTGTGTATCAAACTTAAAGGCGTGTCTTGCGAAACAAGAACTTGTTATCCTCTTCGACGAACTTACTATCAACGATAAACTTCACTTCCTAGGAGGACCGGTTGAAACTGTAAATCGTGAAACCAAACTTTAAACCAATGTAAAAAAAATCCCGACTGTCAAAGTTCGTTGAAATGCCCAAGGAAGTACCCTCACTTATTCGTAGAATTTGCAACGCAAGGTTTCGAAGAAGAAACAACAACTACTACTTCCAACTAAATTTCGGGCCGAAATTTCTTTTAAGGTGTAGGTAATGTAACATCCCGCATTTTTCCGTTAAATTTATTTTTAACACTGTCTTTTTTTTTAATAAATATCTTTCGTTATTTAAATTCGTAGTTTCCGTTGACTAACGTTCATAATATTTCCGCTATTTAATTATAACATCACTCGATTACTCGGGCGTTTTTAAAATATTCGTTCGGTTAATTCTCGCACCCGACTACAAACTTGAGGGACTAAACTTGCCAAGAGACTAAACTCTTGACTAGGTCAACTAGTCAAGGTATCCTCACCACCACTCATTATCCACCATTTTTCTTTTTCTTTTCCTTAACACTTTCACCATTTCTCTCAAATCCTCTCAACAAAGATTCATCATCCAAACCGAATCAAGAAGCAAACATCAAAATAAATTACATTTTCGTGATCCTCTCTTCATCCTCTACATTTTGGTACCAATTTCATTAAGTTTGGGTAACATTTCTAAAACTCTAGATTTTCTCTAAATTCGTGTTTTTATACTTGAAATGGTGTTAGTTAGTGTCTATGGCTCGTGTGTAACATGAATATATATTTTGTTTGCTCGATTTGTTGTTTTAAGTAACTAGTTTGAATATTTGAAATGGGTTTGCTTAATCTTGCATTTTGGAAGATTAAATGTTGTTTTATTGTTAAAGTTCATGTTTTAATTGTGTTACTAGTATCACTAGCTTCGTTTTGATGCGTAGGTTGATTAAGAAAACTTCAAACACATGATTATTGATTTTTGTGAATTTTGGTTAGGGTTTGATAGACTTTGAAATGAACTTTTGATGCGTTGAATGCTTGTTAATGTTGTTAGTAAGTGTTTAGATGCATTGTATGCTTAATTACCTTTGAAACGGCATATCGTATGTGTAAATTGGATTCCCGAATCATAAAATACGTTTTACGAACTTGAAACTTTGAAAATAAACCTTTCTTGATCAATTGACGAGTTTTCGGTTATTGTAATTGATGTTTTTGCTTGTGAAAGGTAGTTAATTGTATTCCTTGTCAAAAGAGCTTTCCAATGATATAAGATGCGTATTCTAAGTGTTTACGGTTTGCGTTTTGTGCTAAATTGAATTTTGGATCAAGACTTGAACTTTTGAAACTGACCAGGTACCAGGCCACGCCTAATGTCGCGGCACGACACCTCTGGCCGCGGCGCGGCAATAGCCGTGTTTGGGTTCTGACCTACTTTGTCAAATTTCGAAAAATGTTTGCTATGCTACGCACCTCTGATTCACATGTAACTTGTTCTAACATGCTTATATATGAATAAAAACCTCAGAAAAATAGTTCGGGACCCGACCCGATCCCGTTGACTTTTCGTTGACTTTGACCAAGTTTGACTTTTAGTCAAACTTAACAAAACACTTATACAATCATTCTAATCTTATTTTATACTTGATTCTTGCATGAAACTTGACAACGTGATTCACATGCTATATAATCGAGTCGTAATGAGCCATAGGACTAATTGAACACATTTCGCCCGACCTTGTGTCATAACCGGTTAATTGATACAACTTACTTGTTTAGGTCAAGGCTAAGCAACATTCATGCACACGTTTACTTTGTGAAGTACATTTATACTCGTGCACTCGAGGTGAGATCATAGTCCCATCTTTCAACAACTTTTATGCTTTAAACTATGGGATGAGAAACATATACGTATCATACTTTTACACTTGAACACAAGTACGAAAACGAACATTCCACGTACGGGTTTGAACAAAAAGCCTCAATTCAATTATCATTAGTTACACTTGCAGGGTGTAAACGTGAACTTATATTATGTGATCACATGGGCTTGACGAGCCTCATTCGGACGGTTCGCTACCGTTAGCGGATGAAATATATTTTCGGGTCTAGTGTATGTTCTAACACTACGCAAAGGGTGCAAAATAGTTAAGTTTGATAATTGGGTGCCCTGGATACAAATAACAACTTTTGGAATGCAAATGATTTTGATAATCATCTTATATTAAATCTTGTGGTTCAAATACAACGTTTACTAAAACACCTATGATTTTCACCAACGTTTTTCGTTGACAGTTTTCTATATGTTTCTCAGGTTCATACTTGGGTATTTGATACATGCTTCCGCGTACACTCATACTTGCTTGGGGTCAAGCATACATGCATACACTCTGATTTCTTGCTTGGAGTCAAGCATACATACATGCATACGCTAGTGATAGCACCTTTGGATTCAAACATATTGTTTACACACTTACGCTATTTATAGCAACTGTGATTTTAAACTAATTATATCGCAAGATATTTCATTTGTACTTTACTACTTTTGTAAACTTAAACTTGTTGTCGATCCGTTTGGTGAACTAAACTTTGCAAGTCATGCACGTTTCAAATGAATGCGACATAATTTTGGTCAAACGCGTCTCATATAGGGACTATGACCACGTAACGGGACCTAAGTTAGCGGCGCCGTCAATGACGATTTTGTCGGGTCGCTACATTAGATACATAATCAATGGCAACGAGAATGTAGAGATTATTATGAGATTTTGGAAATGAACCCATAAAGTCAATACCCCAAACGTCAAATACTTCACATACTTGAATGACATTTTGTGGCATTTCATCACATTGACTTATTTTTCCAGCCCTTTGACATGCATCACAGGATTTACAGAGAAGGTGTGCATCTTTGAAAATTGTAGGCCAATAGAATCCAGCGTCGTAGACTTTTCTTGCTGTGAGTTGAGGCCTATAATGCCCTCCTGTTGGTCCTGTGTGACAATGGTTTAAGATTTGACTAGCTTCATCTCCGAATACACATCGGCGTATTATTCCATCGGGACAACTTTTAAACAAATGTAGATCTTCCCATAAATAGTGTTTTATATCACAAAAGAATTTCTTTCGTTTTTGGTATGACAACCCTTTTTCAAGGAATCTACATACTAAGTAATTTGCATAGTCTGCAAACCATGAAATTTCATTATAATCGATCTTCAAAAGATATTCATCAGGAAAGTTATCTTGTATGGCCGATTCATTTAGAACTTCTAATTCGGGATTTTCAAGACGAGAAAGATGATCAGCGGCGAGATTTTCTACTCCCTTTTTGTCTCGAATTTCAATATCGAACTCTTGTAAGGTAAGATCCAACGGATTAATCGTGGTTTGGCATCTTGTTTCGAAAATAGGTATCTAAGAGCAGAATGGTCGGTATAGACCACCGTTTTTGCTAGAACGAGATATGAACGAAATTTGTCAAAAGCAAAGACAATAGCAAGGAGTTCTTTTTCAGTAGTTGTGTAATTCATTTGTGCTCCTTGTAACGTCTTACTAGCGTAATAAATAGGTTGAAATCGTTTTTCAATCCTTTGTCCTAAAATGGCTCCCATTGCAAAATCACTTGCATCACACATAAGTTCAAACGGTAGATTTCCAATTTGGAGTTATCATGATAGGCGAATTAGTGAGTTTTTCTTTAAGAATATTAAAAGATTTGATGCATTCATCTGAAAAGATGAATGGAGCATCTTTTTCAAGGAGTTTATTCATAGGAGTGGCAATTTTAAAAAAATCTTTTATGAAACGTCAGTAAAAACCGGCATGCCCTAGAAAACTCCTAACTCCTTTAACATTGGTGGGATGTGAAAGTTTAGCAATTACATCTACTTTAGCTCTATCCACTTCAATTCCTTCCTTTGAAATTTTATGACCAAGAACGATGCCTTCTTTAACCATGAAATGGCATTTCTCCCAATTAAGAACTAGATTTGATTGCTCGCATCTAATAAGCATTCGTTCAAGATTAACTAGACATGATTTAAATGTATCACCGAAGACTGAGAAGTCATCCATGAATACTTCCATGCATTCTTATATCATGTCGTGAAAAATCGCCATCATGCACCTTTGAAAGGTTGCAGGGGCGTTGCAAAGTCCAAATGGCATGCGTTTGTAAGCAAAAGTACCATAAGGGCATGTGAACGTGATTTTCTCTTGGTCCTCGGGTGCTATTAGAATTTGAAAGTATCCGGAGAAACCGTCAAGAAAACAATAGTAACTATTTCCGGCTAACCTTTCCAACATTTGATCAATGAAAGGTAAGGGAAAGTGATCTTTTCTGGTGGCGTCATTTAATTTTCTATAATCAATACAGACACGCCATCCTGTTACAGTCGTAGTAGGAATAAGCTCATTTTTTTCATTTGTGATGACAGTCATGCCACCCTTCTTAGGTACACATTGAACTGGGCTTACCCATGGACTATCCGAGATTGGATAAATTAAATCTGCATCTAGCAGTTTAATAATTTCTTTCTTCACAACATCTTGCATATTAGAATTTAGTCTTCGTTGGCGTTGCACATAGGTTTTATGACCTTCTTCCATAAGGATTTTATGTGTGCAATACGAAGGACTTATGCCTTTAATGTCATGAATCTTCCATGCAATAGTTGGTTTATGAGCTTTTAACACAGAAATGAGTTGAGATTTTTCATTTTCCGTAACAGAAGATGATATTATTACAGGTAATTCAGATTCACCATGTAAATAAGCGTATTCCAAATGGTTTGGAAGTGGCTTTAACTCTAATGTCGGTGGTTCTTCTATCGATGATTTGTATCGATATCTGTCTTCCTCTTTTAGCATTTAAAGTTCTTCTATTGTTGGTTCGTATTCATTAGCCATGAGTGTAGCTAACATTTCAGCTTCATCAATTGGTTCAGTTCCTTCTCCTAAAGAACATTCTCCTATTCCTTGTAATTCTGGAAATTCGTCTAACAATTCTGCATGTGAATCTAGAGTTTGAATATAATAACATGTATCATCTGCAGATTGCGGTTGTTGCATGGCTCTATCAACAGAAAAGGTAACACTCTCGTCCTCTATACTTAGGGTCAATCTCTTACCGAACACGTCTATTATTGCTTTAGCCGTGTTTAAGAATGGTCTTCCTAATATGAGAGGAACTCGAGAATCTTCTTCCATGTCCAGAATAACAAAATCTACTGGAAATACTAAAGTACCAACTTTAACTAGCATGTTCTCCATTATCCCTCTAGGATATTTTACTGATCGATCTGCTAGTTGTATGCTTATTCGTGTTGGTTTCAATTCTCCAAGGTATAGTTTAGTGTATAGGGAATACGGCATTAAATTTATACTAGCACCTAAGTCTGTCAATGCTTCTATTGAACTAAGACTACCCAGACAACATGGAATTGTGAAACTTCCTGGATCTGATAATTTTTCTGGTATCTTATTCAACAACACTGCAGAACAATTAGCATTCATAGTAACAGCCGAGAGTTCTTCCATTTTTCTTCTATTTGTGATTAGATCTTTCAAGAATTTAGCATATCTTGGCATTCTTGAAATTACATCAAAAAAAGAAAGATTGACATTTATTTGTTTAAACATATCCAAGAATTTGGATTGCTCGGTTTCAAGTCTTTCTTTTCTCATTTTACTCGGGTAAGGAAGTGGTGGTTGGTATGGTTTAACATAAGGTTTAGCTTTAACTGTGTTATCTTCATTAACCTTTTCAACTATCAGTTCTGTTTCCTTCTCTTGTTCAGATTGTGGTTCTCATATAGTAGGAATAGCGTCATCAGAAATTACAGGCATTTCAGGTGGTTTAAGTGTAATACCACTTCTCGTGTTAATGGCTTTAGCTGTTTCATTTCGGGGGTTAGCATTTGTATCGCTAGGTCAACTCTCCGGTTTTCTTTCACCTATCAACCTTGCTAGGTTACTCACTTCTTGTTCCAAATTTTGAATTGAAGCTTGTTAATTTCTAAATGCTTGGGCATTTTGTTCATTGGTTTGTTTCTGAGATGTGAAAAACTGCATTTGAGATTCAACTAGCTTCGACATCATATCTTCTAAATTTGGATTTTTATCATCGGTTTATGGTGGTTTAATTGGAAAAATAGGTCTTTACTGATTGTAAGTATTATTAGATACTTGTTGATTGCTAGGTCCTTGTTGGTTGTTGTATGGAACATTTCGGTTATAATTCCGATTTTGATTGTAGTTTGGTCTTGGCGGTTGATAATTATTCTGATAATTATTTCCAGGCCTTTGGTTCATGCATGAAACATTCTCTCGTTGTTCCATTGTTTGTTCAATACCGAGACAATCTTTTGTCAAATGTGGTCCTCCACACTGCTCACAACTAATTCGTATTGCATGAATATCTTTCGTCATCTTTTTCATTCGTCTCTTGAAAGCATCTATCTTTACGGAAATGGAATCAAAGTCATGGCTAGAATCGGCTCTAGCCGCTTTAGATGATCTAATGATGTCTTTTTCTTTATGCCACTCATGTGAGTGGGAAGCAGTGTTATCAATAATTTTGTAAGCTTCAGTTGCGGTTTTCTTCATAATGGGACCACCAGCTGCTATGTCGATGTCTTTTCGTGTAGTAATATCGCATCCTTGATAGAATATTTGTACTATTTGATAAGTGTCTAAACCATGTTGATGACATCCTCTCAACAACTTTCCAAATCTTATCCACGCCTCATATAGAGTTTCATTTGGCTTTTGTGTGAACGTAACAATTTCTCCTTGAAGTCTCACGGCTTTAGATGCCGGAAAGAATTGTTTAAGAAATTTTTCAACTAAAACATCCCATGTATCAATCGCCCCTTTAGGTAACGATTCAAACCAATTTTTGGCTTCTCCCTTTAAAGTCCAGGGAAATAACATGAGATATATCTGTTCATCCTCAACTTCTTTGATCTTAAATAGAGTACAAATCCTATTAAAGGTTCGAAGATGTTCATTTGGATCTTCCTTCGGCGCACCACTAAATTGGCATTGATTAGTTACCATGTGTAGGATTTGTTCTTTGATTTCATAATCTGGCGCATTAATGTCTGGTTGAGTAATTGCGTGACCTTGGCCAGTGAATTTAGCTCTCATTCGGTCTTCCATACTTAGAGGTTCCAGATTCTCCATGATTGAATTTGTTGAATCTGAATCACTAGAGGATTCTGACTTAATGATTTCTTCCTCGACAATCTCTGGATGAGTGATTTGTGGTTCAGGAGGAATGATTAGTGGTTCAGGATCTCCGAATTGTCCCTGAATATCCTCCAGATTCTCAATTGTGAGGTCGGGTTCAAAAAATGGATTATCGGAAATTTGAATTGGAGTACATGGTCGACTAGATGACGATTCTAAAGAAAAATCAACGGCGACAATATTGGCTAGATGTCTTGATCTAGTTACAGGTGGTGAACGTATGAAAGGTGGTGAACGTTTTGCTCGGTGCATTCACTGAATATCCTATTAGTTATAAAAGATAAAAATTATATAAGTTATCAAATTAATAGACTTTTCTGATTTTGCCCACGTTTCAAATAGCCAATAGATGCAGCAGGTAGCCAGGACCCTTTAAATCGGAAGCCCACAACTCGCCACTAACAAATCCAACTATTACTACGAATCAGAAAATTTTGGATGTCTATCAATTTAACCGCTTAAAATAATTTTTCGGCGAAATTTTGAAGAAAAAAATCTATGTCCTAAAAACTAGAGCGTCGAGAAATAAGAAAGAAAAAGAGTGCGTCGAAAAACGTCAAAAAATAAAAGGTCGAAAAATAATAATAAGAAAGTAAAGCGTCGAAACTCAAAAGTCTAAAACTAGGTTGCAGATGTCAGACGGCTCCGCGAGTGCGGATGTCTTCTGCCCAAAAACTCCGCGAGTGCGGAGGATGCAGGCTCAGATGAGGTGCAGGCTTAAATTCGTTCGACAGGTTTAATTTTTAATATTTTTTTTACTTTTTTTTAATTTATATTTTCTGTTTTTAGTTTTTTATAAAATATAACTTAAATAAAAACTTATATTTTAACAATTACTTATTAGATTTTTATAATTCTAAAAAAAATAAACTTTTTAATTAAAACACCTAAATATATATATATATATATATATATATATATATATATATATATATATATATATATATATATATATTGTATTTTTATGTTTAAAACTTCTTATATTTTTACAAAAATAGATTAAAAATAAATATTATTTTTTAGAAAAATAGCGTTTCGCTTCGGCATCCCCAGCAGCGGCGCCAAAAATACTTGATGTTATACGAGGTGTATACGAAATAGTTATATTTTTATTGCGAAATACTATTAAATACGATACAATTTTACACAAGTTATTTATTTATTTATAGAGTGAATATACCTAAACCTTGCTACAACACTATAGGCAGTGTACCTAATCGTAGAGTAGTGTAGTTTTTAGTAAGTCCGATTCGTTCCGCAAGGAGCTAGCCAAGTTTAACGCTATATTTTATTTTAAACTATATTTGTATATATATATATATATATATATATATATATATATATATATATATATATATATATATATATATATATATATATATATAAGCAGTATTATTATTATAAAAAGGGGGTTTTACCGTTTAATGACCAGTTTGTCGATTTTATGTCTTAAGTCACAATTAAAACCTAATGTAAAATATTAAAAATAAATATAACTTAATTTAAAACGTAAAGTAAATGACGATAAATAAAAGTGCAATAAATAAAATGATGATAAATAAAATTGCAATAAATAAAATGACAGTAAATAAAAGTGCGATGAGATATAAAATAAAGGAATTATGCTTATTTAAACTTCCGTAATCACGATGTTTGACATGTTGATTTTAATCTATTACCATGGGTTAATTCTCCTTTGTCCTGAATTATTCGATATGTCCATATGGTTTTGTCCATAATAGTCCATCAGTCATAATTATAAAGTGCGAGAGTCTTCGTCAAATTATCCTTATATCCGAAGTCAAATATTCCAACTAATTGGGGATTCGAACTGTAACAAGGTCTTAATACTTTGTTTAATGAATACACCAGGTTATCGACTGCGTGTAATCCAAGGTTTTACTACTTTGTTAACAATTACACCAATTACCCTTGAATGTAATCCACCCCTGTTTCAATGAGTCCATTGACTATTAATCCATTCCTCTGTCCAGTAAAATGAACAATTATTTGTATTTATAGATATCCTGCCCACCGTACCCGATTAAGCGTATGTGGTTATTTATATATACGTCAAATTGTAACTTTTATATTAAATTAACAAGATATCATTTAGTTAATTAAATATAAAGCCCATTAATAGCCCATAGTCCAATTTCCACAAGTGTCGTTCTTTTGTCCAAACCCCAATTATGGTACAAAGCCCAATTACCCAATCTTAATATTTAGCCCAACATCACGATTACTTCGATTTAAATAAGCATAATAATAATTTAGCTACTAGACATTAATTTAAAAAGGTTGAACATAACTTACAATGAGTATTAATAGTGTAGCGTTACACGGACAGAGTTTCGACTTACAAACTTAAAACATTCGCCACTATAACCTTATTATTATTAAACTTAAATTAAAATTAAAATTATAAAATATAAATATATATATATATATATATATATATATATATATATATTTATATATATATATATATATATATATATATATATATATATATATATATATATCGTATATGATATGAGAAAGGAAAAGAAAAAGGTGTGTTTGATCGAGCAGAATTCGTTGCCTTTTATAGGCCCACTCGATTACTGTGTAACTCCGTGAGTGTAGAGATTTTGTTCCTCACAGCTCCGCGAGTGCGGAGCTCTGGATTCCAGCTCATTGATCAAATCCAAAACGTGGGCTGCGTATAATTATAATATATAATAATATATATATAATTAATTATATATTATATTACATTCTTGTGCATAGTTGACTTGTAATTTTTGGTCCGTTGCGTCGCGCGCTGAAAGTTGGTTCATGTCTCGGTTCCGGATTTTCAAACGCCTTTTCGTACGATTTAATATCTTATACTTTGCGTTTCACGGCTTGTACTCTTGTAATTTTTAGACGTTTCTCATCAATAATTTGAACCACTTGGATTTTACTTTGTACTTTTTAGCTTTTTGGTCATTTGCGTCTTTAATTCGTCGAATCTGTCTTTTGTCTTCACCTTTTATTATTTAAACGAATATAACTTGTAAATAGAACAACTGCAACTAAAAGCTTGTCTTTCTTGAAGGATAATGCTATGAAATATATGTTCGTTTTTAGCATTATCAACATGCTCGTTTTATGTTTTACATACTAGGCACGAGTACTTAAACTTTATATATGTGTGGGTTATACAACGGCATAAACTTTCCCCTTAGCTCGGTAACGTTTAGTCATTGGTCTTTGAACTAGTGAACGCGAATCTTAGATATGGATCCATAGGGTTTGACATCCCCACTCGGGCTAGTAGCGCTAGCATTTAACGGGTGTTTAATACTTCGTAAACATACGAACTCGCCAAGTGTACTTTTAGGTGGTGATATTACGTTAAGTTAGTTACCAAGTGCCCACAGTTGAACATATACTTTTCATTCTGTTTTGAAACACTGAAATCTCGTGGCCTACCTTACATTATTGTTATACTTAAACTATAGCTCATCAACATTCGTGTTGACGTTTTTAAGCATGTTTTCTCAGGTGCTTAGTGGTTTGGTTGCTTCCGCTGTTGTAGTAATATTGTGTAGACACCCGCTGCTTCTATTAGAGATGTCTCCGCATGAAACACTTATTTTGCATTCAAACTATGTTACTTTTGAAACAATGAATTTGTAACTACCATTGGGTCACGTACCATTATTATTGCTTTCTATTCATAGAAGCACGCTATCGTATGTTAAACATTTGATGTTGGTTATGATGTCACCTTTTCTTATGAATGCAAACTTATTTTTAAAACAGCATATAGTGTTTGACCTTGTGATGATCCTGTTGTTGATGATCCATACACGTTAATTTTGTACGGGGCATCACATTTGGTATCAGAGCATTGGTTGTAGGGAATTAGGTTGCATTAGTGAGTCTAGACCAGACCGAGTAGGATTCACTAATAGGACTAATCTACAACTTGCTAGTTTACTTGTTTCTGTGGAACTTGCTGCATGCTGCTGCTTACTGTTACTGCTATATGACGTATACTGCTACTTGCTTTCACTACTGCATGCTATTATCTGCTTTCGATTGCATGATACTTGTCATTATTGCCATGTTACTTACTGCTATAGATGATTTAGACTGTCATAGTTACTTTGCCTAATACGTGCTTGTTATATGATTTAATGACATGAAAAAAGTTATTTTTCCTTGTTCAGATGTCAGATATCCCGCCCATCATCATTGACTTGGACAGCGACTCAGATTCATCTGCCGCCTCGCCTGCTACTGCTGCCGACTCACAGAACCCGTCATCGCTACCCTCCAGTGACTCTATCGATTCATCCTCTGGGGACAGTAGCCACGCACCTGACCCGATAGCCATCTCAGACGGAGACGAGGATCCACAGGAGATTCCAGCTCCGCCTAGCTCAGGACTCCCAGAGCCACAGCACCATTCCAGTGGTGCTGTGATTCCCGGGGAAATGATGAGGGTCCTTTCCGTAATGAGCGTGGACATTGGGTCAGACGCCTTCCTGATGGACATGTCGTGCCGATCCCGCTTTGCAGATACCGACTGATGACCACCGGTCGAGCAGATCCACCCTCATATAGTTCAGACGACTCATCATCCGATGACTTCAGCGAGGAGGATTCCGATGAGGATTCCGACGAGGACCCTGAGGAGACGCCCGTGCAGCCGCCCCCTACCCCGCCGAAGAAGCGGTATCGTTTCGATGGTACTGTTATTCCAGGGGTTAACGAAGGTAGGTAGTTCGTTAACGCACATGGACTGAAGGTTAGAGTTACCGCCCGTAAGCGGGTTGTGCCTTACCCTGCCGATCCATTCGTGCGTAAGGCTTCCCGATACGCAGCATCTACTTATGTTACTAGACTGTCTGCACCACCAGCTCCACCTGTACCATCTGCACTGCCTGCCCCACCAGCATCCCCGTCGTCGAGGAACTGACGAGGGAACTGCATATCCTCCGTGCTCGGGTAACTGAGCTCGAGGACCAGGTGTCCCACATACTGGACATCCTTTACCCACCGTCACCATAGGGCTATTGTATTAGATTTCATTATGTAATTCGGGTTGTAGTTTCATGTTTTGCTAATGTATTGTACGAACCATATGCGAATGTATGTCACTTCCTTATTTAATGAATGGAACTTGGTGTTGTTTAATTTCTGTACGGTGTTCTATTTACGTTACTATATGATGATTTTGTGGTATCTGTACCTAGTTGCATTACTTAATTAACATGCGATGTGTTGATTCCATGTTGGTTACCATATATCGTATTACTATTTATTGAATGCTGGATTTTGACTTAAGTCGAAATATCAGTTTCGAAGATCAATGGCAAACGGAAGATCAACACCCACAACAGCACAGATTGAGAAAATGATAACTGAACAAATAGCCGCTACAATTGCGAATGTCAACCCCCAAGCTCCACCTGTTAACCAGCACAATCATAACGGGTGTATCTATAAGGAATTTCAAAGCTGCAAGCCCCACAATTTCAGTGGTACTGAGGGGCCGGTTGGACTGACGAGGTGGTTTGAGAAATTGAAAGCTGTGTTCCGTGTGAGCAACTGCTCAGAAATGAATAAGACTAAGTATGCCTCCTGTACACTGTCGGACGGCGCTTTAACCTGGTGGAACACACTTACTCAGGCTAAGGGTATTGACGAGGCTTATGCTACACCGTGGGAGGAATTTAAGGGGGCTATGATTGAGGAGTACTGCCCCAGAACGGAGATTCAGAAAATGGAAGCTGAGTTTTGGGAGTTGAAGATTATGGGAACCGATCTTGACGGTTATAACTGAAGGTACTTGGAACTAGCTTTGATGTGTCCCACGATGGTTACCCCGGAATTTAAGCGCATGGAACGGTATTTGTGGGGACTTCCCAAGTCCATCCAAGGAAATGTCACCTCTTCAAAACCAGCTGATGTCCCAGAAGCTATGCGCATGGCGCACACCCTGATGAACCAAATTAACAGCAAAGAACCAGAAAAGGGGAAATCGGAATCAGGAACTAGTAATGAGAAACGTAAGTGGGACAACAACAAGGGAAGGGTCTTTGATCAAAACCCAGCTAAGAGGCATGAAAGTTTCAAGGGAAACAACTCCAACCCAAACCCTAGCTCGAACCCTAACTACAAGGGTAGTATCCCGCAGTGCAAGAGATGCTATAAGCATCATACCAGGTACTACAACGTGGTCTGTGAAAAGTGTAAAAGAACTGGGCATATTGGCAAAGACTACAAGATCACTACCCCAACTGTGAAGACAAACCCTACTGGGCCAAGGAAATGCTATGAGTGTGGACAACATGGCCACTTCAGGAATGAATGTCCCAACAAGAGAAAGGACGGCGGGCCAGCGCGTGGAAGAGCTTTCAACGTAAACGCAAGGGATGCCCGTGAGAACCCCGACTTGGTTACAGGTATATTCACTATCAAAAATCTATTAGCTTCTGTCCTATTTGATACTGTTGCCGATAGGAGTTATGTATGTAGACACTTTTTCTCTAAGATAAATTGGTCGTTAGTTCCTTTAAAGGAAAGTATGCTTGTTAAGGTAGCCAATGGAAAACTTGAGAAAGTTGACCAAATTAGCCGAGGAGGTATTATCAACGTAGCTGGTGTGGACTTCAAGATTGACTTGATACCCATCAAATTGAGAAGTTTTGATGTGATTGTCGGTATGGACTGGTTGACCAAGGTATGGGCCGACATTATCTGTGGTGATAAAGCTATTCATATACCACACGGAGATGGTGAGCCACTGATTATTTACGGAGAGAGTTGTAACTCGAAGCTGAACCTCATTAGTTGCATGAAAGCACAAAAGATCATGAAGAAAGGACGTCTTGCTGTTTTAGCACACGTGAATACATTAGAAACCGAGGTGAAGAGCGTGGATGATGTACGAATTGTGAACGAATTTCCCGATGTCTTTCTGGAAGAATTGCCTGGATTACCGCCATCAAGAGTAGTGGAGTTTCAGATTGATTTAGTGCCAGGAGCTGCACATGTAGCTCGCACACCTTTTCGACTCGCACCTTCCGAAATGCAAGAGTTGCAGAGTCAACTACAAGAACTGCTAGACCGTGGATTTATCCAACCAAGTTCATCACCTTGGGGTGCACCTGTTTTATTTGTGAAGAAGAAGGACGGATCTTTCCGCATGTGTATCGATTATCGTGAGCTCAACAAATTGACGATCAAGAATCGATATCCCCTTCCCAGAATTGATGATCTTTTCGATCAGCTGCAAGGATCAAGCGTTTACTCTAAGATTGATTTTCGATCCGGTTATCACCAGTTGAGGGTGAAGGAGAGTGATGTGATGAAAACTGCGTTCAGAACCCATTATGGTCATTATGAGTTTCTCGTGATGCCATTCGGTTTAACCAATGCACCTGCTGTGTTTATGGATCTCATGAATCGTGTATGCAAGCCGTACCTGGATAAGTTCGTTATCGTCTTCATAGATGATATCCTCATCTACTCCAAAAGCGAAGAAGAACATGAGCAACATCTTCGACTAGTGCTTGAACTCTTGAGACAAGAGCAACTCTATGCCAAATTCTCCAAGTGTGAGTTTTGGTTGAAGGAAGTCCAATTCCTGGGTCATATTGTGAGCGATCAAGGTATCAAAGTGATCCCACAAAGATTGAAGCTATCAGCAAGTAAGAAACCCCCACTACTCTGACTCATATCCACCAATTTTTAGGTATCGCCGGTTACTATCGAAGATTTATTGAAGGTTTCTCTCTGATTGCGCGTCCTTTGACCGCACTGACTCACAAAGGAAAGAAGTTCGTTTGGGAACCCGAACAAGAATTAGCATTTCAAAACTTGAAGCAGAAGTTAACCACCGCGCCTATCTTATCACTTCCCGAAGGCAGTGACGATTTCGTCGTATATTGTGATGCCTCAAAAAATGGTTTTGGTTGCGCATTAATGCAAAGAACGAAGGTCATTGCTTATGCTTCTCGTCAACTAAAGATTCACGAGCGAAACTACACTACTCACAATCTCGAACTTGGAGCCGTTGTTTTTGCACTCAAATTGTGGAGACACTATCTTTATGGAACTAAAAGTACTATCTTCACCGACCATAAAAGCCTCCAACACATATTCGATCAGAAACAACTGAACATGAGACAGCGACGATGGATCGAGACGCTGAACGACTATGATTGTGAACTTCGTTACCATCCTGGCAAGGCCAATGTTGTAGCCGACGCCTTGAGCCGAAAGGAGAGGATGGCACCTCTTCGTGTTCGGGCCCTGAACATCTCCATTCATTCAAATCTCAATAGCCAGATCCGAGTAGCTCAAGATGAGGCTCTCAAGGAAGAGAATATTTCTCATGAACACTTGAACATTCTCGTCTCTCGATTCGAGGTTAAGGAGACAGGACTCCGATACTTCGCCGGAAGAATTTGGGTGCCTAGTTATGGGGATTTATGAAGCCTCATTCTAAACGAAGCCCACAAGTCAAGATATTCGATTCATCCAGGAGCCGATAAAATGTACCACGATCTCAAGGAACAATATTGGTGGCCAAATCTTAAGAAGGATGTTGCAACTTATGTTGGGAAGTGTTTGACTTGTTCAAAGGTTAAGGCCGAACATCAAAGGCCATCCGGGTTACTTCAGCAACCAGAAATCCCGCAATGGAAGTGGGAAAGGATAACGATGGACTTCATTACGAAACTACCAAAGACGGTGGGCAGATACGATACCATCTGGGTTATCGTTGACCGTCTTACCAAATCTGCACACTTATTAGCCATGAAGGAAACGGATACGATTGAAAAACTCGCTCAACTATACATATAGGAAATTGTATCTCGTCATGGTGTGCCCTTATCGATTATTTCAGACCGAGATGCCCGTTTTGCTTCTATATTTTGGCGTTCTTTGCAAGAAGCCTTGGGGACACATCTCGACATGAGTACTGCGTATAACCCACAGACCGACGGACAAAGCGAACGCACGATTCATACTTTGGAGGACATGTTGTGTGCTTGTGTTATTGATTTCAGAAAAGCTAGGGAAATGCATTTGCCACTAGCCGAATTCTCTTACAACAACAGTTATCATTCGAGTATTAATGCCGCACCTTTCGAAGCGTTGTATGGCCGCAAATGCCGTTCTCCTATTTGTTGGGCCGAAGTAGGCGAAAAGCAAATCACCGGACCCGATTTAGTCCATGAAACAACTGAGAAGATTGTCCAAATTCAAGCGAGACTCAAGACTGCCCATGATCGTCAAAAGAGTTATGCCGACCTTAAATGTAAAGACTTCGAATTCAACGTGGGTGACCGTGTAATGTTGAAGGTCGCGCCTTGGAAAGGTGTGATCCATTTTGGAAAACGTGAGAAGCTTAACCCGCGATACATTGGTCCTTTCGAAATTTTGGAGCGTGTTGGACCCGTTGCTTACCGTTTGGATCTTCCGACTCAATTGAGCTCAGTTCATCCTACCTTTCACATATCGAATTTGAAGAAATATCTTGCTGAACCGGAACTTGTCATACCACCGGAAGAACTTACGATTGATGATAAACTCCACTTCGTGGAAGAACCTGTCGAAATTATGGACCGTGAGGTCAAAACTTTGAAACGCAACAAGATTCTGATCGTCCGAGTCCGATGGAATGCCAAACGAGGACCTGAGTTTACCTGGGAACGAGATGATCAAATGATGCAGAAGTATCCTCAACTTTTCCCAACTCCTCCATCTACCTCAGCTTAAAATTTTAGGACGAAATTTTCTTTAACAGGTGGGTAATGTAACGACCCTGGATTTTCCAACGTATAATTATTAATATTTATTATTAATACTTGCGCTTTATTAAATGTATGCTTATACATTTTACTTGTTACCGTATTTGACTTTTCATGGCCCGACTTGTCTTTGTGACACACGCTTTTCACGAATAATATTTTGAATATTATTTACATTCATAATTAATTATTATTAATCATTTCTAATTAACTAGTGTAAGTAGTTAATAACTTGGGCTTTAATTATTTAATTGTTGCATACTTACTTGGACTTGGGCTTTTATTAATGGACTTGAACCTGGAAGCCCACCCTACTTTCTTAATGGACTAGTTGTGAGCCCACTATATTACTAGTAACTTATTAAGGTTAAGCTAGATTAATTAAGTTAATGAGGAGACAAAGTTGTCTCAAGCATGCTAGTATCAACTTCCCATACATTTAACCTTATTACTCCTCCTAGCATTCACCATCCACCAATATTTGAAAGTGAGCATTTTGACTTCCCTTTTAACCCCCCTAAACCGTCGGCCTGTTTTGTACAAGGGAGGGAGTTTAAAATTTATTTTTGTTACTTATTTGCAAGTATCATTTCATTTTTCACACACACATACTTGCACTACTCTTTTCTCTCATCTTTTTCTCTCAAACTTTGTAAGTAACAAACTTTATTTCTTCTTTCTTTTTCTCCTTAAAACCGAATCCATCATCATCATTTTAATTACTTGTTTTGTTATTTGTTACTTGTTTGTTGTTAAAGATCAAGTTCTCTAGCTTGTATCTTCATGTAATCTTGTAGCTTCCATCCCTTGTTTGATGAGAAGTCAAGAACAAGAACCTAAGTTCTATAACTTAGAGTTCTACACTTAAAATGTTATAATATTTAAAGTTCATAAGCTTTATAATCATATTTGTGTTCATGTTTTATAGACTTAAAGTTTACTTTCCTAAGATCCAAACTTTGATTTGAATCTTCTTAAGTATGAAACAAACATGAACATAATACTTGTAACTTTAGTTTATTTTCTTTCTTTTTTAAGTATTTTAATTATTACTTTGGTCAAGTATTACTAGTTAAGCTTGATCTCATTATTCTTGAAATTAAAATTAAACTTTGTAAGTTCAAGAACATGGAAGTTTAACTTTCTAGTTATAAATTCACACACTTTTGTTGGATCTAAGTTTTTATAGCTTATGGTCTTCTAATTTTGTTTAAAACAAGAGAGTATAAGCTTACATACATATACAAGATAAAATCTAAGTTTCATGACTTATGATTTCATTAAAGTGAGGATCTAAGTTCTATAACTTAGGGTTTAACTTAAGAACACTAGATCTATTCTTTTTAGTCTAGGATCTTTAAGATCTAACTAAGATCTAAGTTCTACAACTTAAGATCTTGTTTATTTAGTTTACTTTCAAGTTTATAGCTTAATAATATTATTAGAACTCATGTATGTGTCGGATCTAAGATCTTGATGTAACTTTGGTTCATCAACCTTCATACAACCCTTAAATGAGTTGTGCTACATATCTTAGACATACACAAGTGTTATGATGGTCAAACCTTGGTTAGGATGATGCAAACACATCATCGAGTTGTACACTTGAAGCTACAAGCATCAAGGATGAGAACCGTGATGAGCATCAAGCACCAAGAACCCATCGGAACACATTTCTTACTGTTTTCTGTATCTGATCAGGTCACCTGGGCTATTGTAAAGTTAATTTACAGTTAGTTCGGTTCGAGTAGATGATTTTCTATTTAGGCCTCGTCTTAATCCGAGTTATGGTTTAGGATTTATAGCCTTCCGAAAGTCACTACACCCTTTTAACCTTGTGCTGAAATTTCTGACCTACTCACACTTAAACCATCACCACGGTCAAACGAAGACGAGTTTGGTTCTGAAAATTGGTCAGAAACTAGGGGACTCATATACGGAGCCATGGCCACTGGTCTCACCTCATTTCAGTTTGTATAGAGGTCGTGGCGACTGAACAAAATCAGCCTTTATTTCAAACTCTATTCTTGATTGAAACTTACTTTACACTTTTTGATTAATGATGAATGATGATGATACTTAAGACCTAATTTACATACTTTTAAAACTTTGGGAACGATTTACTGACTTAGTAACTTTTGACTTAGGTTGAGGACCTTTCAGACCAACTACTTGCTTACTTATCTCGTACCGACTTTACTACTTTTCACTGTGAGTTATAGCATCCCTTTTTACTTGAATTATTTTGGGAACTGAGAATACATGCGCGTTTTACATTTTATATACTAAGCACGAGTACTTAAAATTTAAATATGTGTGGGTTATACAACGGCATAAACTTTTCCCTTAGCTCAGTAACGTTTAGTCATTGGTCTTTGAACCGGTGAACGCGAATCTTAGATATGGATCCATAGGGTTTGACATCCCCACTAGGGCTAGTAGCGCTAGCATTTAACGGGTGTTTAATACTTCGTAAACATACACACTCGTAAAGTGTACTTTTAGGGGGTGATATTATGTTAAGTTAGTTACCAAGTGCCCACGGTTAAACATATACTTGTCATACTGTTTTGAAACACTGAAATCTCGTGGCCTACCTTACATTACTGTTATACTTAAACTATAGCTCACCAACATTCGTGTTGACATTTTTAAGCATGTTTTCTCAGGTGCTTAGAGGTTTGATTGCTTCCGCTGTTGTAGTATTGCTGTGTAGACACCCGCTGCTTCTGTTAGAGATGTCTCCGCATGAAACACTTATTTTGCATTCAAACTATGTTACTTTTGAAACAATGAATTTGTAACGACCATTGGGTCACGTACCATTATTATTGTCTTCTATTCGTAGAAGCACGCTATCGTATGTTAAACATTTGACGTTGGTTATGACGTCACCTTTTCTTATGAATGCAAACTTATTTTTAAAACAGCATATAGTGTTTGACCTTGTGATGATCTTGTTGTTGATGATCCGTACACGTTAATTTTGTACGGGGCGTCACACATACATTTAGCGTAGTGTATAGTCCAATATAGGGTAAAGGAAATCATGTAGGATACTACATGTGGTGTTAAGCGTTATTACCGAGTGCTCATGAAACATATACACTTTGAAACTGTATGGAAACCGTTTATGAACTTGATAACTGTGAAATCTTATAAACCGTGGAACTATTTAAAAACTTGATATGTTACGAACTACGAACTTATTTTCGTACTTGAAAGCTTGAGATCATATTACTTCTAAACTGTTTATAGACTTGAGATCTTGTGATCTATTTTACTATCAAACTATTTATGAATTCGAAAATTTAATATTTGTGTTACTGTTTTAAACTACTTCAAATTGTTTGAACTCACCATCATTTGTGTTGACACTTTAGCATGTTTATTCTCAGGTACTTATTGCTTCCGCTAAAACTTTGCTGTTGCTTAGAGGTTAAGCCAAGCACTGGGACCATGAAGTCACGCCACGTCATAAAGGGTTAGGCTGGGGTGTGACACCTAGGGTAGGGGCTATAAGTCCACAATCGTTTCACATATGTGACATATTCTTTATGATCACTTCACCCTAAGACGGTACTTCCTTGATTCATGTAATGAAATTTCGACCAACCAATTCCAAACCGAAAATAGGTTTTAGGTGGCTAGGTGATCTAGCACCCCCTAGGATCTAATTGCTCGAATCTCGGAGACTATAGCTTTAAGCTTAGCTTTCAACTCCCCCCCCCCCTCCTCCTTCCTTTATTTTTTAATATATTAGCAATCTTAATAATAATCTATAATAGTAGTGATAGTGTTAGCTTGTGACATAAAAGCAATTGCTTTCGACCTTTGCATAAGAAAGAGTAAAACTCTACAAGTGTCGCATTAGTGACGATTATTATTTTTATTCACTTTAAATATTAATGAGTAAATCGTGAAATCCATAAGGAAAACCCACTCTGAGTAAAACTAATGAAAAAGCAACAAACATTATAATATAATAGCTAGTCACATCTAAAATCTAATTTAAACCTATTATTTCTAAGCACAAATAAGTTGCATTATCGCTTAATGTTACTAAATCTAAATAGGATAAAGATATATTAAATTGAACATTAATAACCAAAAATTTCAACAATTAGCTTACTAGCACTCTATATATTTGGATATGTATTCAAGTGCCAATGATAATTAGCAATTAGAACTAAAAAAAATTTCTTATCCTGTTTTACATTACAAAAGTGATCTTACATTTTCTTTAAATTAAACTTTAAAAATTCACAAGTCTTTATTCTTTTCAACTATTACAGTCAACAAGGATCCCTAAATAAAACTCTAAGTTGATTATTATAATCTTCACATGTTACTATAGAAATAAAAATAAATCTAAAGGGTTTATGTCTTGAAAAATTTTAAACAATTTCACCATTTTATTAGAGCATAAAGTTTTCATTAATTTCAACATCTTTTTTAAAAAAAATTCATCAACAATTATCTTGGTATTTAATCATGCGAAGAATTCATTTCCCTGCTCACATTTAAGATTATGCAATGTCATCACTTGCATATAATCAGACTAATAAAAATTATTGAAAGATAAAATAGTAAATAGGGAGAAGAATGAAATTACTTGGAATAGAATTTTAGTCAAATGATAGTTGGAGAGTTATTCCTCATCATAATAACTTTAACAAAAATCTTAAAAGGAAATTAAATAGAGTTGTAATCACTTGAATTCAATAATTTGCTTGAAATTCAATGGACCAATCAGAGCGCGACATGTGGCGCGACAATCACATGTGATTGAAAAAAAATTCAAATTTTTTTATAATTTTAAAAACAAAAAAAATTTTAAATTTAATTTTTTATAAAAAAATTTTAATTTTTTTTTGAAAACAAAAAATTTTTAATTTTTTTTTTAAATTTAGCATTTCAAATCAAATCACATGTGATTGTAAAACTCAATCACATGTGATTGTAAAACACAATCACATGTGATTCTGCATGTCAAATTCAATCACATATGATTGAAAAAAAAATTCAAAATTTTTTTTTTTTAAAAAATTTCAATCTTAGACAGACTTTAATTGGGTGATTTGATCAAGTTTGTTAGCGTTTCGTAATCACATATTCAAAATTTCAGACTTTAGCTCGGTGATTTGATCAAGTTTTGATCAAAAACTTGGTGTTTAAAGGTTTTAGCACAAATTTACTGAAATTCGTCATTTTACTAAAAAAAAGAAATTTCAATCACATGCGATTGGATTTGACATGCAAAATCACATGTGATTGAGTTTTACAATCACATGTGATTGACATTCAGAATCACATGTGATTTACTGCATGTTAAATCAATCACATGTGATTGAAAAAAAAATAAAAATAAAAATTTTGAATTTTTTTTTTCAATCACATGTGATTATCGCGCCACGTGCCGCACTCTCTGATTGGTTCCTTGAATCTCAACTTAAAAGTTGGTTTTATTTGAATATTCCTCAATTAAATAACATAACAATAAAATATAATGCATCACTTTTATTAATAAACACTTAAACATAAACACAAATTCATAACATAAACACAATTTTTTCATTTTAAAACTTAAACAAATAAAACAAATAATCCTAACAAAATGATAGATAGATGATTTTTTATTACATAGTCGTTTTCTCGACCCTTCTTCCTCCATCCTCATTCTTTATCATTACAGTGCTCACCAACAGCATTTCCCTCACTTTCTCTTCTTCCTTCATCATCTTTTAAATTTTCTTCACATCCTTTAATACTTTCACCGCATTTAAATTAGACTCATTTGTTGATTTCTCATGTTCTATTTGTAGCTCATTAATTTGCCTTCTATTACCCTCATTCATTTTATGCAGTTTCTTCAGAAAGTGTAACAATACTTCCTCTACATTAACTTCTCTCTTCCTCAGATAACCCAAATAGCTAGCCTCTTCATCTTTTCCTCCCAAACTTTACTCTTAGCATATTCATATTCTTCATGATGTTATTAACACGTGGCACTACATGAATGATTCACCATAATTTCCTTGACGAATAATAATGGTGTTCTCACGATAATCAATGGTAGCAGTAGCCAAGAACGGGCGACCTAGAATCAATGGAGTGACAGGATCTTCAGAGATCTCCATAACTAAGAAATTAACAAGAAAATTAGCACGTCCAGTTCTTACTTTCACTTTTTCTGTAATCCCCACTGGACAGTGAGTCGAATTATCAACCAAAGCTATCACGGCATTAATCGGTGTAAGTGGAGGGAGACCAAGACCAAAATAAGTTTTAAATGGCATGAGGTTAACACTTGATCCATTATCAGCTAAAGCTCTTTTTTAAATGGCAATGAGTAATGAATTCCCTATGTGTATGTGAAAAATAAGTTGCCTATATGTTCCCATTTACTTGTTATACGACTCACTAAGCTGTAAGCTTACCCTTTCTGCTCATGTATGTTTTATAGGTTCAAGAAATCACCGAGAAGGTTAGAAGATAGCCCGAGATTAGTGGAAGTGTTGGCTAGTGTAAGTGGTACGTAAGACTCTTATAATCATGCTTTTGATAACCACTTGAAGTAAATGCCATTTGGAGTCGTATGTGTATTCTTTTTGAGTACTAAATATTTAACAAGTTTGAATTGTTGTTGTAATGGAGTCAAGTTTTGAAAGTAAGTTTATTTTGAGGTCATATATTATGAAGTTATATTGGTAATGCTTGATTATGATTTTGATGGCTTGATTTGTTATGTAATGATGTCTATGGAAGTTGTTAAGAAGAATTTTCAAAGTAAGAGTTTCGTCACCTTTATCTGATTAGTTGTTACACGCTTGAGTTGTTGGAAAATGTAATTTTGAAGCTGCAGTTTTAAATGAGTAAATGGTGTCAAATTGACAAAAATTGCCCCTAGTGCTTCAACGTATCTGTATGGTTAAGGCCATTTTGATCTAAAACTGGACAACAAAAAATCATGTTATGGGCGTATGTTATGTTGGTCAGATACGGTGAAGCAGCAGGCCATCGTATGGATACGGTGTGACTAGCGTGCCCGTACAGTAGGGTTAAAAACTGTGTTTAGGGTGTTTCATATGTTGGAGCTAATAGATCCATTGTGTTCCACATCGGAAAGTGATAGAAACAGATGTTCATATATAAGCTTATGAGAACTTCCCTTTATCACCAATTGGTTTTAGAGAAAAGAGGAACTCATGAGCTTATATGTTGTACATGTTGTCATGATTAAGGCCTAAATCAGTGGGCTTGTTAACCCAGATTTTTGATCCAAGAACAGAGAGATGTAAGCAGCCAGTAAAGGTTTTGATCGAATTCTATAAACAGCAGAAGAAAGGTAACAAAAGGTGGTTGCAGGTGATACTTTCAACAGCGTTTTACTCGATTATCAAACCTTGGTAGTGCAGAGAGATGTAAGCAGCCAGTAAAGGTGTTGATGTAAGCAGCCAGTAAAGGTTTTGATCGAATTCTATAAACAGCAGAAGAAAGGTAGCAAAAGGTGGTTGCAGGTGATACTTTCAACAGCGTTTTACTCGATTATCAAACCTTGGTAGTGCAGAAAATTTGAAAGATGGTGAACACGAAGGATCAAGTTTTCGTCACCATTAAGATTGATTCAAAAGGAGAAGATACACCGTTGTAGACATAGTGGCTATAGAGATTCGAATTGATATGGCTATGGGTGTGACCGGGGATGAGGTCGGGTGTCCGGGAAGAGCCGAGATGGTGGTGAGTCCGGGGAAAGCCGCGGTAAATGTTACAAGTGTGGTGAAGTGTTGAACTAGCGATGAAGATAAACTGATTAAGGGCGTGATTGTTGGGTTAATCAGTTTATATCATAATTTGGGTTTGATATTTTAATTATTAAATATGTCTAAGTAAATGTCCATGGGTGCAAGATTAGACTATATATTAGGATAGTAGTATTTAGATGTTTTAATTAATAGTTTAGGTTTAGTTAGTGTTCAATATTTGATATTTGACGTTTGTTTTAGTAGACCGGTTCTAAAGGGCACGTGTCAAAGTGTCAAACGGGTGTACGTATTCTCTAGGTTGAAATGGCAAGTAGATTAGTGCTAGCTTTAGTTTTAGTATTTAAAGGTGTTAATGCATTGTTATCAAAGTTGTGAATAAAGGCACGATGTAGTTTTTGTGGAGATTTTTGTTTCTTTTTATCTTCACTGTCGTTATCTTTTATTCGCCATACATATACTCTGTTACTTTTGTTTCTTTGTTCGTATGATTTATTTAACATCAGAGTTATTTAGGGACCTGTGTCCCAACAAATGGTATCCGAGCCTGGTTATAACCCAGATGTGTGGACGGTGCAGAATGGTAGCGGAAGTTCAAACCGAGATGACTATGGACGTGACTGAGGAGGAGGTCGGGTGTCCGGGGTGAGTCGAGATGGTATTGAACGTGTTCGTGGAAGTAGCGTGAATGAATCGATTAAGGGGTGATTGTTAGAGCTAATCGATCCATTGTGTCCCACATCGGAAAGTGAAAGAAACAGATGTGCATATATAAGCTTATGAGAACCTCCCTCTATCACCAATTGATTTTAGAGAAAAGAGGAACTCATGAGCTTATATGTTGTACATGTTATCCAACATCATAAACCTCAAAACTATAGATCATAATTACACACGTCTTTGAAAATGTAAACCTGAACGGAAAACATTAAACGTAAATGTAAAACATAAACTTAAAAGGTACAATGTAAACTTAAAACCTAAATGAAAAGCTAAATGAGAAAGATGTGATCGAAAATGTAAACAAAAAAGTAAACATAAACTGATAACGTAAACCTATAACATAACCAATGAAAGAAAAATGTAAACGGAATATACGCTACCTTAAAACGTACACATAATATTTAAATAGTAGGATAAAACAATAAAATTATTGCAATTAATTAGCTTACAAGTAAATAAATTAAAGTGGTATATAGAGATTCATTGTTTCATTATTAACAATTAACTAGCAATATTTAGAATGTAGGAGATTGTAAAAAAAAAAAATCTATATATAGTTGAGTAGGTTAGGAGTGTTTAATCTTTGGATTGAAACCGTGTAAACCGAATATTGAATCGAAACCAAACGAAAAAAATCAAACCGAATTTCTTATATGGTTTTAGGTATGAAATTCTAAATTTGGTTAACCGAAAACCAATTATCAAACCAAAATCAATTTATACAATATTATAAATTTTATTAAGTTATTAGTATTGTTGTATACATGTATGAGATATGATTTGAGTAAATATCTTAACTTTTTAAGTTTTGTTTAATCGAATTTGAAATCATAATTGAATATTTAATTTTTATATTTTTCATAATTTTTTCACTGCACATTTTTAAAACTTATAAAGTCGACTTTTTTAATCAAGTTAATGTATGTGTATATGTATGTTGAATCAATAAAAATGTATGTACAACTTCTTTTCTAATATTTTTTATTGGAAAAAGTATATACTATAACTTAGATAGAGATAGTTTTAGTTTTAGTCTTCTATACATTATTGATCTTGTTTATTTTATTGATATAATATATCATATGTAATGTATTTTTGATAATTTATTATGATATTCGATAAGCTTATTATATTTCATAAATTTGTATATACGTTCCGTAATTTATATTATTAGTTCGGAATGATACTTTACGAAACTAATAGTTTATTGTTTGTTCATCTCGTGGGGAAAAGTAAAAAAACAAGTTGGAAGTCAAATTTGATTTTAACTGAAACTAAACAGAATTCAAGTTCGATTTTCGTTTTCGATTTTAATATTTGAATTCATTTTCGGTTTGGTTTTCGATTTTGAATTTTGGTAGTTTCAAAATTGAGCCGAATAAACTGAAAACTGAACCAAAGAACACCTTTAAAATAGGTTGTTCTTTTTATCTCCGCCTCAAATAACTAACTCCTTAAACCTTGTGTTGTCGCTCATGTGGTAGTGGTCTGCCTCTCTTAGCGAGGAATCGGGAGTTTAACTCTCGTAGGGTGCAACATTGCACAAAAGGTTGGCCCTTTACCCTTGAATTCCACCCAAAGGTGCCTTCCGCACATCGCGTTGTGGGGGGCAGTGGGGGATGGGGGGTTTTTACCGCCCATACCCTCGATTTGGGTCGGGTTTTCTCCCTGGTTATGCAATTGCAGGGAGATAAACACATGAGTGGTTAAGTCCCACTGGATAGTCCCGTACTGCTGTTAAAAAAAAATAACTAACTCCTTAGACCACCATTAACTCTACCAGTGACGTGGAGACATTTTTCTTACATTTTGGCAAAAAAGCGATTTTGTGTTTTTGACATCCCATACTCTAATCTCATTTCAGTGTCAAGTTTCTGTAGGGTTCACTAGTTTTGTATATTTTTTTACCTTTTTATTAAATTAAATAAATATAAGAAAATTAAAACATTAATTAAATAAAAATGTAAATGACGTATTTATATTAAATTTAAATAATTATTAATTAAATAATATATATTATTAAACAAATTAATATAAATTTAAATAATAAATTCAAATAACATTAATTAAACAAAATTAATATAAACATTAATTTATATTATTAAATTAAAATAATGTGGCAAAAATAAAAAAATGGAGCCAAATGTGAGAGGTTTTTAGTCCCAAACAATAAAGAAACTATAAAAATGAGCTTTCTTTTTTAAACTTAATACTCTGTATCCTTCTCAAAATGATGAAAAAATAGACAAAAAAAGAAATGAACTGACATAGAACCGTCATATAGAGAAGAAATGACAAGGAACCTTGTTAGAAAAGCCTGACGCTTAGTTCGTGAAATTTGGAAAGATTTGATGATATTTGCATTTCAAACCTACCAAATTCTATGTTTGGTTGGGTGATTTGAATTTACTTGAATTTTAAAATTCCATGGACATAGAATTTCGAAATCCTTTGTATTAATCAGGAATTTTGATATCCCATGTTTCAAATAATTTATTTATATACTTTGTCATTTACGGTATACATTTACGCTATACGGTTTACGTTTATGGTTTACGTAAAAGTTATACGGTTAACGTTTACATTTAACGTTTACGTGTTACGTTTATGTTTTACGTTTACGTTTACATTTAAATTTACGTTTTATGTTTTCGTTTCACCCTTTACGTGTTACATTTTACATTTACGTGTCATGTATACGTTTTACGGTTACATATTATCTTTACGTTTTGCATTTACGTTAACTTTTTACCTCTACGTTTTAGGTTTACGATTTTACCTTTAAGATTTTACATGTTTTACGTTTTACATGTACGCAACACGCTTTTTAATTTACGCTTTATGTTTTGCGTCTACCTTTTATGCTTTGCGTTTACAATTTATGTTTTACTTTTAAGTGGATGTATGTTTACGTTTACTTATTACATTCTACATTTTACAAATTTCAGGATTTTAAATCCTTAAACCAAACACATGAAAAAATTCCAAATCCTAGGATTTCAAATTATTGGTATTTTAAATCCCATGGAGCTTAGAATCCTGATATTTCAAATCTCCAAACCAGCACCTACACGAAAAGGACAAACAAGTCGATCCCCATGATACCACTCAGGTAATGTGAAAGGACCCGTTCATATACATTATAAACGATTCACAATAGTTGATTACATTGCGAGGTATTTGACGTCTATATGATACATTTTACAAACATTGCATTCGTTTTTAAAAGACAACCTTTCTTTACATCGAAAATTGACAGGCATGCATACCATTTCATAATATCCACTATCCAACTATAAATTGATTTAATAATAATCTTTGATGAACTCAATGACTCGAATGCAACGTTCTTCGAAATATGCTATGAAAGACTCCAAGTAAAATCTTTAAAATGAGCAAATGCACAGCGGAAGATTTCTTTAACACCTGAGAATAAACATGCTTTAAAGTGTCAACCAAAAGGTTGGTGAGTTCATTAGTTTATCATAATCATTTATTTTCATCATTTTAATAGACCACAAGAATTTCATTTCCAGTTCTCATAAATATACGTCCCATGCATAGAGACAAAAATAATTTATGTGTTGGTCAATATTTGTCTAACAAATTAGGTCAAGTCATACTGTACCACAATCCTAATGCTCGAGACTAATATGCAAAAGTCAACAAAAGTAAATTTGACTCAAAATAATTTCTAAAAATCTATACATGATTAATATATAGTTTAAATATCGTCGTTTTATATTCTTAAATATTTTTTAAAAGATTTATTAGAGTAAATAATATAATTTATTTATTACTAAATAAAATTTTATATTAAATTTATATAATAAAATATACTTTTATATATATTAAGTAGTAAAATTTATAGGGTTCATTTAATATCATAAAGATAATATGATAGGTATTATTAAAGTAAGTTATTACACGTAGTAAAATATGTTTGTATCACATATTTATTTGATAAAATAATATCTATAATGATAGTAAGTAAAAGTTGTATTATTTTATAATAATAATTATTATTATAAAAATATCAATATTTATAATTACTAAGATGACATTATAATAAAACGATAATTCTAATTAAGATAACTTTAATATTTACGATAATTTTTAATATTATCTTTAAAATAATAATTCTATTTAAAATAATAATAATAATAATATTTTATAGTAACAATGACATTTCTATTAAAATGATAATTTTTGTTAAAATGATAGTTTTAATACTAACGATACTTTTAATAATAATAGTAATGATAAAAATAATAAGAACGATAATTTTATCTAAATCAATATCTTATAATATTTTAATTTCATCATGATACTCTTACTCATTATTTCCTAATCGTTTCGTTTAATAGCTTTTAATCGTCTTTTATATCGTGTTCATAATAATGATAATAATAGTAATCAAAGTAATTAGGTGTTACAAATATTTGTTTTAATTACACTAATATTAATAATGATAGTTACTATAACATTATTAACGATAATACTAATAATTATCTTAATGATAATATAGTAATAATAATAATAACAATAACAATAACCATTTTTAAATAATGATATATATATTAATAATAATAATAATAATAATAATAATAATAATACTAATAATAATAATAATAATAATAATAATAATAATAATAATAATAATAATAATAATAATAATAATAATAATAATTGGATAATAATAATAATACTAATTATAACTTTAACGATAATAACGATAGTAATAATAAAAAAAATAACAATTTTTAATGATAAATCCCTTTTATTGATAAAGATAATAATAATCATAATAATAAGATAAAACTAGAACGACGATAATAATAATCATTTTTAATAAAAATATCAAAAATTCAATTGATTATAACTTCTAATCCGTTCATCGAAACCATTCGATATCTAAAGGAAAAGTTCTTAATTTTTCGCTAGCTTTCCAAGGACATGCATATCTTATACCTTATCTCAACTGTAAGTGTAACTAATTCAAGATTCAACCTAACCTGTCTAAGGGCAATATCAAAAGTACAAGCATGCATAATCCTAAATACTCGAGCACTAGTCAGGGATACACTATTAGTATGTAAAAGTTAAATTATGAGTACTCACGTATCAATATTGAGATTCAATATTGCAGAAAAGGTACGTAGACGCAACGGAAATGATAAACACTATATTGACCTCACGAGCATACCCATGAACCATACTCAATCACCTCCATAGCTATAACCCATAATTTCCTTAATCCTATCCTACTCGAAAAACAATTTCGAAACCACTCGGACAGCACTCCGTCGTAATATTTTATGTATACTAATAATATCTTGAAATAATACGGAGTAAATATATATATGTAAATCGATTGAGAGAGTTTAGAGAAAAATATTTTCAAGTTTCTATGAAATAATGAAACCTATTGAATTCTATTTAAAATAGAATTTTGAATTATTAAAGTGAATTATTAAAGTATGAATTATTAAAGTATGAATTATTAAAGTGAATTATTAAAGTATGAATTATTAAAGTGAATTATTAAAGTATGAATTATTAAAGTGAATTATTAAAGTATGAATTATTAAAGTGAATTATTAAAGTTGAAGTAAAGTAAAAATAAAGTAAAGGTAAAGTTTAAGTATAGTAAAAGTATAAAATTATGTACGTACAATACGCGTATAAATATATATAATATTAATTTAAATCGTTATATATATTTAATAAAATAAAATATAAATATCGTTATCTTTATCATACTAGTTAAGTAATGAGTTGTCAAAAGTGGTTCTAGATATTTATAAAAGTTATACGTTTTAATAATAAAGTTCTTTTTAAACTGAAAACGTTTTTGTACGTTTGAAACTAAATAGATCAATCGAGTCTTTATGAGATTCAATCTTCCATTATCCTTTGTCTAGTTCTCAATGATTGACAATTTGTTCTTATTTATAAATCACTTTACCATTTTCCGAATATTGTTAAAATGGAAAGATTTCTCAAATCAACGTGGGTCTTTCAACATAGACTTGTAATCATAATTCAATATATCTGATAATTCAATCATTTGATCTTAACTTCTAATTCCATTGATAAACATTTTGAAACAGATACAATCATATAAAGTATTTAATCTAATATTTTGTTTACGTTCCAAGTTATAATATATATACACATATACATATATAATCATATTCGTTTAATGGTTCGTGAATCGTTGGAACTTGGTCGAGGTTGAATGAATGTATGAACATAGTTTAAAATTCTTAAAATTTAACTTAACAAATATTGCTTATCGTGTCGGAAACATATAAAGATTAAAGTTTAAATTTGGTTGGAAATTTCCGGGTTGTCACAGTACCTACCCGTTAAAGAAATTTCGTCCCGAAATTTGAGTGGAAAGGTCGTGAATGATAATAAGTATGTTTTCATGATGCATACGGGCTGAAAATTAGAGTTTTATCATCAGCGAATAATTTGGATAAACAATCCATTTATATGAAGAGTACGAATGAAGCTAACATAGAAGAGTAAAATGAGTAAGTGTAGATTCATCTTATCATTTGACGTAGATATGATTGATTCCCAGATTTCAAGGGATTTGAAGAAAATCTTCTTAATAAGATTTGACTCTCCGGTAATCAAGGGAATTAGGATCCGCTTTAAATGCGATCGTCCATTTTAATTGTTCTGTCGGAGATTTTCTTATAAATTCACCTCCTTCGTTTCCTTACAACTCACACCTTCTGTTGATGCATTTTATGCAAGTCCCTAGACATCTACCCACGTCCATTGCAGGTACAACAATTTACAGGCCATCATGATTACTCGTTATTATCCTATCCGTATTTGTATGTGGTTACAGGAACTGCAGGAACGAGATTTAGATGTTTGACTATGTTAGACTTAGTCAGACGTACGAGTGAAGCCTCACTAGTACGGCTGACAGGCTCATACGCACGGTTGATGCTGAGCTAAGTCACAATTACAACCTAAATGAGAAGACACGAGTGAGTGATCACCCGTACGGCTGATGAAGCTAACTCGTACTTGTGATGAATGAATCGTATGGGTGAGTCAACAGCAGGGGTATATAAAGTCTTATGTTCTTTATTTTAGGTTAAGCCTCTCATTTGTTACACACACTCAGATCTAGTGAGCTCTTCCGATTCTCTCTCAGTCCAAATTACCCAGGTGGTGAATAATAGCTCTAGGTGTTGATCTAATCACACTTGATTTAGTTGTGGTTTGACTAAATTAATCAAAAAAAAAAAAACTTAACCTATTCACTAGAGGGTTTGATTCACTTATTCCGCCATTGTGTGAGTTAAATCTGTTGATTTCTAAGTTCCTAGTCATGTTTCATCACCTTCTATTCTTCCCCCCCTCAACTCATATTTTAAAGTATTCATCAATATGCTCCATCCAGTTCTGATTCTCGATATACTTCTAACTTTCATATCGGTCATTCTTCTTTTTCATCTACCGCCGGAAGAATCTATTTACTTCTACTATACTCTTGGGTTTATAGTGTTTCTAGTTCTCCCGTGTCTTTATATTGCTATATGCATCGATATATATGGTTTATAATTTCTGGTTTGTCATTGGACTTTATATGTTCCCTTATATTTCAAAGTCTCTGCTTCTGTCTTCTATAATCATTATCATTCACAGTTAATGCTCTCTTTTATTTGCTGCAATTTATACCCCAATTTCTATTTCAGAGTTTTGTCCTTTTGTTTCTTCTTCTAGCGATTAAGCACCGCTTGTAATGGTCCAGAATTCACAGATATGAATTTCGGAATGAACATTGTTAATGTTCTAGGAAGAAAATTGTGATGGCACGATCTTGACTTGTCAAATTACTAGAATACCTTGGAAAAAGCCGAATCATCAAGAAATATTTTCTTAATATTTTAGAGGTTAAATAGAATACAAGAGTCGTATAACATGGCACATGATGATGTTATGATCTGTGAATCATCACGTTCCATTTAGAAACTCAGCATGACTTACTGTAATATAATCACATTGATCAAGTGTCATTATATTATACTAATTCATGCTTCAGTTCCCAACACTACTTCAAAATATTCCTATTTTAAACTTGAAAGTTTCAGAATTTAGAAACTAAAATAGTTTCTTTTATGATGTAATACAGATAGCGCGAAGAGGTAAATGATTTCAAATAAGAAAAATTAAGAAAATATCTTCAGAAATATGGAGGATATTTATAATGAAAGATATGATGATATTTTAGAATTTCTAATATCAGAGGATGATGAAGAATATTGTTCGCAGAGGTTTAGAGTCAGGAGCAAGGTATTCGTTAATGACTTCAGCAGGTACTGAATCATTTGGATCCTTTGAAGTCAGGTTCAGTCTTTGTAATTTGTCCACAGCCTCCTTCCTAGTTTGCTCAATCCGTTTTCCAGTTCCAAAACTTCTCTTTTTCTGCGCTTTGCCAGCACACTTCATCATTATCATCCAGCTTTTACCGTTTAAAGTCGTTTATAGTTTTTGCTGCTTCATCAGCATTTTTTTTTCCGGAGAACCAATTCGTAGTTCGGAGTGTTTTTCAGAAACTTCACATTCAAATTAAGTCCAGAAGATAGACGTTATATATACACATATAACTGTTGGCGTAGACATGTTGCGAGATTTCAAAATACTGATTGCTAATTCCCAATGATTCGTATGGCAATTCTCATTACAAGATGCGAATGAGTAAATGATGGGGTTTCAATGAATAATTATAATGACTTTTTGGAGAGGCTAAAGTCAAAGGGTAATGAAGTTGTTGGTACATCTGCTAATAATGTGGTGGAATGTAAAAGGTTCCCTGGTAACGATGGTGTATATCTCAAGGTTATAATAAGGTTAGTCTGACTGAAAAGTCGAAGTTGACTTGCTGGAGCTGTGACAAAACTGGCTACTTTGAATAGGAGTCGCAAAGTTATTTTTGCTAATAAATGCCAAAGAATCTGACGCGGATACGTTGTTTAAACTTTTACTTTGGTTTCAAGAGTTTTTCGGGTACATAACTGTGGGTAACATGTGGTTGGATCATCATCTCGATTGCTCATCATTCGAAGTGTCTTCAGAAATTTTCGAAGGGTTTGAACACAGATTGTAATCGTTAATATATATTTGATGTTCTAACACAGTTTTGAAGTCAAAATATAGCTTGTGAAAGATGTAAGGATCTAAGAGTGATGATTTTGGTCATATCTCAAGTTGAATTTTGAGATTTTAAAATCAGAATATGTAATTAAATTTTGAATGAGTATGGTTGTTTTGATTTCTATAAAAGAATGTATATTGTTGTGAAAGTAGGGAGTATAATGGATGATTTGCTGAATCAGATTCGAAGAATGTAACATATTAATTGTGAATTTATATATCTCTCGGGTATTACCTACCCGTTAAAAAAAATTTCACAATTAATATTTTGTACAAAAGAATTTTATTACAGTCTTTATGAAAATATATATATGTATATTTTCTTCAGATGTAACATAGATTTAATGAGTTAATGTTAAATTAAACTCATTTGATTTACGGTTGAAACTAGAATTGAATAATCCCTAAAGGCTTTAAAAAGTACATAACTTTTACGCAGTATTTCTTTAATGACATTGAAATTATGAATCAATACTTCGTTATTTGTTGATGTATGATGTTCGGTTCGTGGAATTCTTGTGAATTTCGCAAAGTACGAATGATGTTATCAGAAAAGTTTCGGGTACATCGATGATGAAAGTGTAAAATCAAATATATACTTGATTTATTATGAATTGGAATTTGTTGAATTTCGACAGAGATTGTAGTTAACGCTGGTTAAGTTGCGGCCGAAGGACGTACATTATTGCATATTTGTAATATGAATTAACCGAGTAGTTAAGATTCACACACAATAGCTTAGCACGGAAAGATTTATTTCAATATATATATATATATATATATATATATATATATATATATATATATATATATATATATATATATATATATATAATATACATATAATTTCTTCAGAGGGAATGAGTTAATTCTTCATAACTCGTTGATACAATATACACGTTATTGATTCGTAATGATGTCCACAGTGATTCTTGAACTGACGGAGTTTGTGATGTTATCTGTGTTGTTGATTCGGATGTTGACTGTACTGACGATGCTGGTAACGCTGACGGTACTGTTGATGCTGTTGGTAAAGCAAGTTTAGCTTGTTAATCACACACCATTTTTTTCAGGGTTTCTACTCTTCCTTCTATCATTTTGGTTCGCTTAACTGATTTATGGTTAGGGCTAGATTAGATAATCTCTAAGACTTTAGAGATTACATAATCGCCGCGGAATGTTTCTCCAATGAAGTTATGAATTAATACTTCGTCAGTTATTGTTGTTGGTACTCCTTGGTATCTATGGTGCGTATGACGTTGATGCTCGTGGGACAGATTGTGAAGTTGAGGTTTACGACGCGGTTGTGGTTGGAGGTGGTAATGGTACTGTTGGCGTTGATGATGGTGGTACTGGTTATGCTGCTGATGCTGCTGCTGGTGTTTGTAATCTCTGCACCATATTCTCCAAACCACTACCCGAGCGCGAAGCTCGTTGACTTCTTCTATTACACCGGGGTGATTGTCGGTTCGGACGAGCGGATAAATAAAATCTAAAATTTGATGTAATATATAATCGTGACGAGATACTCTGGAAATGAGCGAGAAAATGGTGTTTCGGACAGGTTCGCCGGTAAGTGCTTCAGGTTCTTCGTCAAGAGGGCAATGTGGTGGATGGAAGGGATCACCTTCTTCTTGTCTCCAATGATTGAGGAGGCTACGAACCCATCCCCAATTCATCCAGAATAGGTGATGACTGATTGGTTGATCTATTCCGGTCACACTGCTTTCGGAGCTTGAATGGGATTCCATTTCGGAATCTGAGTGACTTGAACTGATGATGAATTCCATTTCGTACGATTGGATAAAGGATTTTTTTTTTCGATATAAAATGATTTTGGCTAACGGATGGTATTCTAATTACATCGAATATATATATATATATATATATATATATATATATATATATATATATATATATATATATATATATATATATATATATATATATATATATATATATATATATATATATATATAGATCAAAAGATTTCGTAGATTACGGAGGACTTTGCGGGATATGTCAGGCAAAGTTTAAAGTAACAGATACGATAAGATATGATTTAGCAGATATGCTAAGATATGAATTTTTGTCTATACACTATTCATGCAATCAATGCAGCAAGACGTGTCTTAGACTAAAAATGATAAGCAGGTAATTTCCTGAGGATGATAAGTAGTCAATTTTCGACACAAAATGATAAGCAAAACTTTTGACATGCAGACACGGTCGAAGTCCAGACTCACTAATGCATCCTATCGACTTATCAGTTAGACACACTAATGCAGACCTGGTTCGCTAAGACCGCCGCTCTGATACCAACTGAAAGGACCCGTTCATATACATTATAAACGATTCACAATAGTTGATTACATTGCGAGGTATTTGACCTCTATATAATACATTTTACAAACATTGCATTCGTTTTTAAAAGACAAACTTTCTTTACATCGAAAATTGACAGGCATGCATACCATTTCATAATATCCACTATCCAACTATAAATTGATTTAATAATAATCTTTGATGAACTTAATGACTCGAATGCAACGTTCTTCGAAATATGCTATGAAAGACTCCAAGTAATATCTTTAAAATGAGCAAATGCACAGCGGAAGATTTCTTTAACACCTGAGAATAAACATGCTTTAAAGTGTCAACCAAAAGGTTGGTGAGTTCATTAGTTTATCATAATCATTTATTTCCATCATTTTAATAGACCACAAGAATTTCATTTCCAGTTCTCATAAATATACGTCCCATGCATAGAGACAAAAATAATCATTCATATGGTGAACACCTGGTAACCGACATTAACTAGATACATATAAGAATATCCCCTATCATTCCGGGATCCTCCTTCGGACATGATATAAATTTCGAAGTACTAAAGCATCCGGTACTTTGGATGGGGTTTGTTAGGCCCAATAGATCTATCTTTAGGATTCGCGCCAATTAGGGTGTCTGTTCCCTAATTCTTAGATTACTAGACTTTAATAAAAAGGGGCATATTCGATTTCGATAATTCAACCATAGAATGTATTTTCAATTACTTGTGTCTATTTCGTCAAACATTTATAAAAGCGCATGTATTCTCTGTCCCAAAAATATAAAGGGTAAAAAGGTAAATGAAACTCACCATACTGTATTTCGTAGTAAAAATACATATAACGTCATTGAACAAGTGCAAGGTTGGCCTCGGATTCACGAACCTAAATTAATTATATATATTTATGTGTTGGTCAATATTTTTCTAACAAATTAGGTCAAGTCATAGTGTACCACAATCCTAATGCTCGAGACTAATATGCAAAAGTCAACAAAAGTAAATTTGACTCAAAATAATTTCCAAAAATCTATACATGATTAATATATAGTTTAAATATCGTCGTTTTATATTCTTAAATATTTTTTAAAAGATTTATTAGAGTAAATAATATAATTTATTTATTAATAAATAAAATTTTATATTAAATTTATATAATAAAATATACTTTTATATATATTAAGTAATAAAATTTATAGGGTTCATTTAATATCATAAAGATAATATGATAGGTATTATTAAAGTAAGTTATTACACGTAGTAAAATATGTTTGTATCACATATTTATTTGATAAAATAATATCTATAATGATAGTAAGTAAAAATTGTATTATTTTATAATAATAATTATTATTATTATAAAAATATCAATATTTTTAATTACTAAGATGACATTATGATAAAACGATAATTCTAATTATGGTAACTTTAATATTTACGATAATTTTTAATATTATCTTTAAAATAATAATTCTATTTAAAATAATAATAATAATGATATTTTATAGTAACAATGACATTTCTATTAAAATGATAATTTTTGTTAAAATGATAGTTTTAATACTAACGATACTTTTAATAATAATAGTAATGATAAAAATAATAAGAACGATAATTTTATCTAAATCAATATCTTATAATATTTTAATTTCATCATGATACTCTTACTCATTATTTCCTAATAGTTTCGTTTAATAGCTTTTAATCGTCTTTTATATCGTGTTCATAATAATGATAATAATAGAAATCAAAATAATTAGGTTTTACAAATATTTGTTTTAATTACACTAATATTAATAATGATAGTTACTATAACATTATTAACGATAATACTAATAATTATCTTAATGATAATATAGTAATAATAATAATAACAATAACAATAACCATTTTTAAATAATGATATATATTAATAATAATAATAATAATAATAATAATAATAATAATAATAATAATAATAATAATAATTGGATAATAATAATAATACTAATTATAACTTTAACGATAATAACGATAGTAATAATAAAAAAAAACAACAATTTTTAATGATAAATCCCTTTTATTGATAAAGATAATAATAATCATAATAATAAGATAAAACTAGAACGACGATAAAAACGACGATAATAATAATCATTTTTAATAAAAATATCGAAAATTTAATTGATTATAACTTCTAATCCGTTCATCGAAACAATTCGATATCTAAAGGAAAAGTTCTTAATTTTTCGCTAGCTTTTCAAGGACATGCATATCTTATACCTTATCTCAATCGCAAGTGTAACTAATTCAAGATTCAACCTAACCTGTCTAAGGGCAATATCAAAAGTACAAGCATGCATAATCCTAAATACTCGAGCACTAGTCAGGGATACACTATTAGTATGTAAAAGTTAAATTATGAGTACTCACGTATCAATATTGAGATTCAATATTACAGGAAAGGTACGTAGACGCAACGGAAATGATAAACACTATATTGACCTCACGAGCATACCCATGAACCATACTCAATCACCTCCATAGCTATAACCCATAATTTCCTTAATCCTATCCTACTCGAAAAATAATTTCGAAACCACTCGGACAGCATTCCGTCGTAATATTTTATGTATACTAATAATATCTTGAAATAATACGGAGTAAATATATATATGTAAATCGATTGAGAGAGTTTAGAGAAAAATATTTTCAAATTTCTATGAAATAATGAAACCTATTGAATTCTATTTATAATAGAATTTTGAATTATTAAAGTGAATTATTAAAGTATGAATTATTAAAGTATGAATTATTAAAGTGAATTATTAATGTATGAATTATTAAAGTGAATTATTAAAGTATGAATTATTAAAGTGAATTATTAAAGTATGAATTATTGAAGTGAATTATTAAAGTTAAAGTAAAGTAAAAATAAAGTAAATGTAAAGTTTAAGTATAGTAAAAGTATAAAACTATGTACGTATAATACGCGTATAAATATATATAATATTAATTTAAATCGTTATATATATTTAATAAAATAAAATATAAATATCGTTATCTTTATCATACTAGTTAAGTAATGAGTTGTCAAAAGTGGTTCTAGATATTTATAAAAGTTATATACGTTTTAATAATAAAGTTCTTTTTAAACTGAAAACGTTTTTGTACGTTTGAAACTAAATAGATCAATCGAGTCTTTATGAGATTCAATCTTCCACTATCCTTTGTCTAGTTCTCAATGATTGACAATTTGTTCTTATTTATAAATCACTTTACCATTTTCCGAATATTGTTAAAATGGAAAGATTTCTCAAATCAACGTGGGCCTTTCAACAGAGACTTGTAATCATAATTCAATATATCTGATAATTCAATCATTTGATCTTATCTTCTAATTCCATTGATAAACATTTTGAAACAGATACAATCATATAAAGTATTTAATCTAATATTTTGTTTACGTTCCAAGTTATAATATATATACACATATACATATATAATCATATTCGTTTAATGGTTCGTGAATCGTTGGAACTTGGTCGAGGTTGAATGAATGTATGAACATAGTTTAAAATTCTTAAAATTTAACTTAACAAATATTGCTTATCGTGTCGGAAACATATAAAGATTAAAGTTTTAATTTGGTTGGAAATTTCCGGGTTGTCACATAATGCCTCGATAATGAAACCCGAACCGACCTTCATCAGATCTGGAAACAAAGATATGAAAAGTGGTTTAATGGATGTGTGGATATCTTATTTGGAAGAACCGTAATCGGAAAGTCTTTAAAAACAAATGTTGGAATGGGTCTACAACGCTTAATGAAATTCAAGTTATGAGCTTCGAGTGAATTGCAAAAAGGATAAATTATGCAAGATTGAATGGCATGAATGGCTTGCAAACCCGCAAGTTTATTTCACATGGATTTAATCTCTGCATCTTCTCGTTTATCCTCGTGTTTATATAGCAGAATGTGTATGCTTGTACTATTTGCTCGTTAACCCTCTACTCATGTATTTGGGCCTTGTGTTGTGAGGCTTTTAATTTATAGTTGTATATACTATCGTTTTGAAAGAAAAAAAAATTTGATTAATATATTTTGAGTTTACTTTTTGTATTTAAGGATATATTTATTTGCATCCTTAATTTAAATTGAGATTCAATGGATAAATCTCAACTCTTGGATCATGTGATGGGCAGGACAATCACATGTGATTACCGGCATTGAATCACATGTGATTAACGATCAAGATTAAAACACAAAAATATCAGGTAATCACATGTGATTATTATTAATCTAAGGGCTGCTAATCACATGTAATTGTCCCGCTCTCACATGATCCAAGGGCTGAGATTTATCTCTTAGATCTCAATTTAAATTAAGAATGAAAATGAATATTTACCTAAATAGTAGTCGACTCAATCTGGTAGGGTTTGGATTGGTGAATGCTAGTGTTTAACTGCTCCGACAGTGTGAATGTTTAGGCGAGGTGGTTAAGCAAAGTTTCTTAAAAATGCTCAAATGCTCCAAATACCTTTTGTGTTTTAGCAGCCAACACTTGGCAGATGTTCATGCATTACTATTTATTTTTTAAAAAACTGGTATTTGAAGTTATAAGATTCCATTAGTTTTGTTGTATAAAAGTATTCAAATTAAAAAGGTATATATATTAATATGTCAAGATCATTGGCGAATTCAGGATGAAAACTTAACGAGGTGTGGAAAAAAATTCAAAACTAATTGTATATGAAAGGCACTTTAGTAATAGTTTTATCTCTTAAAATACCATAAATTTTAATAATATATGAAGTCTCCCTGTTAAATTTAGTAGTTTTTTATACAATTTAAAAATTATATAGTATATAAAATTTTCACACACTAGAGTCATAGGACTTCACCCCTTAACCTCTACATTCGACCCCGTTCAAGATACATGTCTATCTAAAGAGTCTGCTTGATTACTTATTAATTGAATGGTTTAGTGCTGAATACTGATTTATTCAACATTTAAAATGTTAATTTTTTACTTCTAAATGACTTATGGTGTCGAACCATTCTGAGCTGAAATAACTTCTTAACCAGTAAGCATTTAAATTTTATTTTTATTTAATACTCCGTATTATTTTTAAATTTGTATCAAGAACACTTATTAAATAACTACGTTATTTTTTTTTATTAATCGAAAAAGTTTATAAGGTGATTTTACATTATATTATATTATATTATATTATATCTATTTTCTAAATGTCATGAACATTTACTGTTCACAGGGCTACTTTTGTCATTTAAAAGCTTCACAAGGTTAATATGATAACCAGTGTTGCAAAAAACCCGTTTAATTCCCGATTAATCATTTTTAAGAGTAATCCGTTCCGATTTTTGAAAATTCGTTTAATTAATTGGTCAACGTCGATTGATGGGTCAAAATCAAATTTGGTAATCAAAGTAGGTTAAAGTCAAAATTGGTCAACATTTTATCAGGAAGTTGAACAAGAATTTTAAAGATTTTGAACAAAATGAACGCTTTTAGACAATTATGTTAAACTTCATGTTTATTTTTATGGTTTTATTCTATATTTTCACATATAATTTTTGAAATTTAATATTTTAATGTAAATAGTACATTCCGAATAATCCCCGAATTTCCGATTAATCCTTTCAAAGTCCCGACCGATTAATCCCCGAATAGCTAATTTTGCAACCTTGATGATAATGAAACAACCCAACCCGTATTAAAACCGGCCTATAAAAATTTTTCTTTATAATACATTAATATCATTAACATTTAGGTCCCAATTATATTTTCAAAACATATTTAATACAATAGTAAGGTTAATAAACTTTAAAACATTTAATACATAAGTTAAATATTCAAAAGTGCATACACGACCCGACTATTTTAATTTCCAACAAAAACCGAGCATGGTGATTGGGGATACGACCCAATCCTAATAAATCCAAAAGCACATCTTCTAAGCAAACTACGCTAGTCCACTATTCCCCACGCTTACCCGAGCCACCGCCTCCACGCGAATCTATAAAAATGTAAACAACGAGAGGGTAAGCTAACGCTTAGTGAGTGAAAGTATACTACATACATATATATGCGTAAAATGGACACGCCACACGATATAATCAAATAGCACATACCGGAGCATCCAGACATAAAGGCAAGCTAATCTAAGTATACCGTACGATCGCTATACAACAAGCTAATAACATCAACAATATAAGTTCACCAACAACGATATGAACAACGCCATCAAGCTACACCTGGAGGGTTAGCTACATCACCAATACGATGATATATATATATATATATATATATATATATATATATATATATATATATATATATATATATATATATATATATATATATATATATATATATATATATATATATATATATAACAATAAAGCGTAAAACACCCAACGTTAACCCCTTAACCCAATACCAAAAGTTAATTACCAAAATACCAAAATGAAGATTGGCCAACTACACGAGCCTTAGTAAATCCGCATCCACACGAGACTACTATCTTCAATACCACAACAACATCGAGGATGACCGAACTACACGAGCCTTAGTGAATCCACATCCACACGAGATCACTACCTCAATAAGATGACCGAACTACACACGTCATCGTGAATCCGCATCCACACGTGATTCACTTCCCAAATCAAAAACCACATCATCGGGGTTACTCAACCGCAACTCAATACCAACCCTTCGCCTTTGGGGTTATATAATCCACATCACAAGCACATGTGATAACGTACACACAAGGTGTGCACCTCACCAAAGGTGGTCAACCAAAATGCACAACCGTGCCCATTGGACCTATACACAAGTCCATCAAATCCACCTATATGTGAAGTGAGCTCTATAGCCGAGAATCACTTCACTCAACCCGCACCCATCCTACACATACATATGCACATAGTATATTAACACTAACCTTGAAGTCTTGATGGATGCCAAACCAAAATCTGCAAACGCTAATGGAACGTACCTATTCCATTATCACATAACAAATAAAACAATTAGGGTGGATTACAAATCAACCCATATTGACAACTAGTGCAAATTCGACCCAATTGCACTTCCAAGCTCAAACCGCGCCCAAACTAACCAATAATCACTAACACTAGTGAGAATGGTCATAATACGCCAATTAAACCCAATCCTAAGTGTTAAACACCAATCTTGTCCAATTTAACATCTAAACCCTAATTTTGACCCATTTTAAAATTTGTCAACCCAAATACACCCAAAGTGGTTCCAACACTTCCATAATCACTAACACTAGTGATTATACACCATTTACAAGCCTTAAACATGGTTAAATCATTAACCAACCCAAAACCCGCCAAGTATCAAAAATAATAAGTTTCCATAAACCCTCTTCATCATCTAAATGAGTTTTACAACTAACAATCTCAAAACCCTAACATTGAATCTCAAATCAAACAATGAAACTCGGAGTTAGAACTTACCAATACCGCCAAAATGATGCCGTTGATGAGTAGAACAACTTTAATACTTGAGGTTTGACCCGAAACACACTTCTTCTTCTCCAAATGGAGCTCTCTCTCTCTCTCTCTTAACTTTCTCATATCTCTCTAGGGTTTGAAAGTGAGAGTGTTGATTTGTGAAAATGAGGATAAGATGAGCCTTGAATCAGTCTTATGGCTCTAGAACCGGCCATAAGTGAATTTGCCAAAACACCCTCAAAAGATTCCATTAAAATGGGTTAAAATGTCATTACAGCGACAATTGTCGCGTTTCTCGACACTACGTCGCATTTCGTGACACCAGGACGCGATACACATCATTCAAACGCGACAAAAGGGACAGAACTCATCATCAGAAGTTGTCGCATTTTGACCATGTTTGTCACGGATCGCGACACACCAGAACGCGACAAACCCCCTTCAAACTCGACAGTTTACTTGATGTACTCCAATTTCACTTTTAAAACTTCCCTAAGTCCAATGTGGTCAACTCATTACATCCAAACTATCAAATACTTATTCGTGGACTCCGTAGGACGCCACAAGCGTCATGTTTAGAAAAACGGGGTGTTACAACTCTCCCCCACTTAAATTCGATCACGTCCTCATGATCCTAGTCACTTAACCGATCCGAACCTACACGCTATGGTTCTCAACAAACGTTTCAATCCGACTTCCATCACATTACTCATTAACCCGAAGATTAATCCATTAACTAAATACACACTTGCACGCATTCCGAGACGTACAACACACACAACATCTGAAGTCTATAACCATCACCTAGAATACACAGAATCACCTTGTATTCTTCTAACTCCTCCAGGCAATTCTTCTCAAAGAGTCACCTTCAACAACTAAATTGTCACCCACGATTTATCAAAATCCACAAATCCGAGCACTAACACTTGCTCAATTCCACATATTGGAAAAACTCAACCAATCTCGTACAGAGATATCAACTCCTAGCGTACCATACCAAGGACAATGCTAAAAGCAACCAAGTCTCAACCTAAGGTCAACAACCCGAACGATGAAAGCCAAACAAAACGAATCCTTACGGATAACACTTATCACTAAACATCCCTTGTAGTGCGCAATACGACCAATACGCAACTATCGTAACATCGTAAGCAAACGGCTAAAACCGATAGCGCCTAAAATGGCTATGGCAACGCAAATCTCAAGGTGTACAAAATAGACTATTGTCACACCCGTAACAACATGTGAGCGAAACACGGCTATCACATCACTAATCACGCAACATGGTCCTCAAGACCCCACCATTGGGGTATAAAACGACCAATAGTTCACAAAACAAACCACATGAAGGCTGGCCGAAACTACACGCGCCTTAGTGAATCTGCACCACACGCGACTCACTACCTTCACCGCACCAACAATCGGGATTGGCCGAACTACACGCGCCCTAGTGAATTCGAACTACATGAGAGTCACTATCCCAATAGAATGACCGCATCTACACGTGTCATTATGAATCCGAACTACACGAGACTTACTTCCCAATAGAATGACCGCATCCACACGTGTCATTGTGAATCCGAACTACACGAGACTCACTTCCTCAATAAGATGACCGAACTACACGCGTGAATCCGCATCCACACGTGATTCACCTCCCAAATCCCAACACAGGAATGGTACTCTCATTCCGATAGCGTTATACCATACCGATATAACACTACTCCCATGGTGAAGTTAGCGGACTGAGTCAACGGCAATAACCCACCAATCACATACGCTCTTTTGGCGTCAATCAACGAGTAGTGTAACATCGCGTACTGCTACACCATAGTGAATCCTAACGGAATACACTTACCATCCATCCCAAACAACAAGTATATACACATACTTAGAAACATTCCACTCACATCGAAAATCTTTGCACACGCATCACACATACGTGTACACAACGCCACCACAATCGAGCAAGAAACACCTATATCGCACATAGGCACAAAACAATAATTCTCTAGAAGAGAATCTGACACGCACATCCCTTAACCGAGGGATCTCATCTTGCTCGTCAAATACGTCCATTATCTCTCAAAGAGATTCACCACATTACCACCTTGGCGGTAATTTAAATCCAAAACCATAAGTACAATTCATTCCAAACCGTACTTTTACAACAATCGACCAATGTAGGTCTCAATGCTAGCTCCGAATCCATACGAGCATCGTCCAATATCAACACACTAGAACATCCTCATGCGAGAGTTCAAACTCCTCCACTTAGAACTCCGTTCCATAACCACATCATCGAGATAAAGGTATCCCGCGAATCCACTACTCACTCATTGTTGATTTAGTCAACGTCGAGTCCGTCTCCGTCTCACCGAGACTCATACAACCATCATGCTAAAGAAAAAAAACAAGATCCATCCGTCTTGTATTCCATAACATACCCATCACGATACTTTGCTCCAACCTTGAGCAAACGAAGGATTTCGGATCGTCCTTCTCCACTTCATTCAAATCGTTCACTAACACGAACACAAAACCTCACCCTTGCAATCGTCCGATTGCTATGGCTTGTCAAATTTCGTTTAGTAACTCATGTACCTAAGGGTTTCTATAGGGTACCCTAAGTACAATGTAACCGCAACACCATCGGAGTCGAATACCACGCTAGTAGGTATGAAAGAGGCACCTAACATTGCGTCACGTAGACTCCATTACCAAAATACATCGAGATCCATAACACTAGATCTCAAAGGTTCCATCCACCCGTCGAACCTCATGGTTCATCAACTTCAACACGAAAGCAAACATGCGCTAACAACCGAACACCAAAGCCCATACCCATGGCTTGGTAGAAACATTTCCCAACACTAAGGAATGCTTGGTTGCACCAAGTCTTACGCCCTTCGTCCGTCAATCAAAACGTCACCATAGGATAATTCCATTAGGAATGTCACCCATAACAATACTATGCACAAAACGATGCAAATAACAAACCCGAACTCAATCGGCACATAAATAAATAATCAAAGGACATATTTATTAAAACGAAAAGTACCTTAACGTCTTCTCGCCACGCCCGTCCCTGCTAACTCTGGACACTCCGACTTACGATGTCCTTCTTCTTGGAAATTGAAACACACCGTACCATCAACCTTTGGCGCCGAACATTCCCAAGACTTGTGACCCCTCACTCCACAATTGTAACACATAGACGTACTAGAATCCGATATACTCGTCCGTATACCACCCGTGCTCACACTTGCACCCTTAGCCCTCTTACTTGGAGCATCATACGTAACAACTCTTTTCTTACTTGAAGGTCCACTAACTTTCGATTGCGAATACGATTCGAAACCCCTACCCATGGCGAATAACTACGCAAACGAGTTCACTTGACCAAGGCTAATCTTGCTCCGCAAATCATCATTTAAAGTTCGATAGAAATCCCCCATCAACAAACTATCTCGTCCTTTATACTCCGAGCAAAAATGAGTCTTCGCCATAAAGGTCGTCTTGAGAGTATTCAAATCCATAGATCCTTGTTGCAAATTTCGCAACTCATCACGCAAGTCCGACAAATCAGCTTCAGTTCGGAACTCCTCGAAGAATTCCTTCTTAAAATCGTCCTACGATAACCCCATAAACGCTTCACCACCAACAATATCAATTTTACCATCCAACCAATCCTTCGCCCTACCCCGCAATAAACTAGTAGTGAGTCTTGTCCTCTTCTCGGGAGGGAATTCAATAGTGCAAAAACACCCTTCGACATCCGAGATCCATGTTGTACTTATCAAAGGATCCGGTTTCCCATCATACATCAGAGGTTTAGTCCTCATGAAGCTCTTATGACAGCGCTCCATTTCACCACTACTTTGAAATTCAGAATACTTTCTATCCATTTCTTCTCGAAACGCACCCATTTGCTCCGCAATGGTGGCCATAACTCTAGCGTTAAACTCAACGTCGTTCGTCTCGATCCCGTTTCCAGTCGCCATTCTAAGGAATGCAAAACGATTAGTCCACGAACGTATAAAACACACGCACAACGCCGCCCCATCTTGCTAAACACTCGTCGTACATCACTCGTTAGACACGATTTGCACCCGTAATAAGGTTTGCATGTCCTTATTACGCACACACGCCGTATCAACTTGTTAGTACAACGACCGCCTCGCTCGATGATATAACCAACACAAACAAAAATTCTACGCGATAAAAACACACGCATGAAGTAATATCATAACACGAGTCACAATCCTAGTTAGTTCACCTACACGCTAAGGCACTAACCAAGTCCCCGTCCGACCCGTTCAGCTACAAGTCCCGCAACAGATAAGCACACACAAAAGTCTAAGTCTAGGCACCTATCTCAAGTCGCCTAAATCCCTTAGACCATGCTCTGATACCACTTGAAACAACCCAACCCGTATTAAAACCGGCCCATAAAATTTTTTCTTTATAATACATTAATATCATTAACATTTAGGTCCCAATTATGTTTTCAAAACATATTTAATACAATAGTAAGGTTAATAAACTTGAAAACATTTAATACATAAGTTAAATATACAAACGTGCATACACGACCCGACTATTTTAATTTCTAACAAAAACCGAGCATGGTGGTTGGGGATACGCTACCCAATCCTAATAAATCCAAAAGCACATCTTCTAAGAAAACTACGCGAGTCCACTAGTCCCCACGCTTACCAGAGCTCCACGCGAATCTATAAAAATGTAAACAACGAGAGGGTAAGCTACGCTTAGTGAGTGAAAGTATACTACAAACATATATATGCGTAAAATGGACATGCCACACGATAATAAACAAATAGCACATACCGGAGCATCCAAACTTAAAGGCAAGCTAATCTAAGTATACCGTACGATCGCTATAAAACAAGCTAATAACATCAACAATATAAGTTCACCAACAACGATATGAACAACGTCATCAAGCTACACCCGGAGGGCTAGCTACATCACCAATACGATGATATATATATATATATATATATATATATATATATATATATATATATATATATATATATATATATATATATATAATAAAGCGTAAAACACCCATGGTTAACCCCTTAACCCAATACCAAAAGTCAATTACCAAAATACCAAAATGAAGATTGGTCGAACTACACGAGCCTTAGTAAATCCGCATCCACACGAGACTATTATCTTCAATACCACAACAACATCGAGGTTGGCCGAACTACACAAGCCTTAGTGAATCCGCATCCACACGAGATCACTACCTCAATAAGATGACCGAACTACACGCGTCATCGTGAATCCGCATCCATACATGATTCACTTCCCAAATCAAAACCCACATCATCGGGGTTACTCAACCGCAACTCAATACCAACCCTTCGCCTTTGGAGTTATATAATCCACATCACAAGCACATGTTATAACGTACACACAAGGTGTGCATCTCACCAAAGGTGGTCGACCAAAATGCACAACCGTGCCCATTGAACCTATACACAAGTCCATCAAATCCACCTATATGTGAAGTGAGCTCTATAGCCGAGAATCACTTCACTCAACCCGCAACCATCCTACACATACATATGCACATAGTATATTAACACTAACCTTGAAGTCTTGATGGATGCCAAACCAAAATCCGCAAACGCCAATGGAACGTACCTATTCCATTATCACATAATAAATAACACAATTAGGGTGGATTACAAATAAACCCATATTGACAATTAGTGCAAATTCGACCCAATTGCACTTCAAAGCTCAAACCGCGCCCAAACTAACCAATAATCACTAACACTAGTGAGAATGGTCCTAATACGTCAATTAAACCCAATCATAAGTGTTAAACACCAATCTTGTCCAATTTGACACCTAAACCCTAATTTTGACCCATTTCAAAATTAGTCAACCCAAATACACCCAAATTGGTTCCAACACTTCCATAATCACTAACACTAGTGATTATACACCATTCACAAGCCTTAAACATGGTTAAATCATTAACCAGCCCAAAACTCGCCAAGTATAAAAAATAACAAGTTTCCATAAACCCTCTTCATCATCTAAATGGGTTTTACAACTAACAATCTCAAAACCCTAACATTGAATCTCAAATCAAACAATGAAACTCGGAGTTAGAACTTACCAATACCGCCAAAATGATGCTGTTGACGAGTAGAACAACTTTAATACTTGAGGTTTGACCCAAAACACCCTTCTTCTCCTCCAAATGGAGCTCTCTCTCTAAACTCTCTCCTCTCTCTCTAGGGTTTGAAAGTGAGAGTGTTGATGTGTGAAAATGAAGATAAGATGAGCCTTGAATCAGTCTTATGGCTCTAGAACCGGCCATAAGTGAATTTTCCAAAACACCCTCAAAAGACTCCATTAAAATGGGTTAAAATGTCATTATAGCGACAATTGTCGCGTTTCGCGACACTACGTCGCGTTTCGCGACACCAGGACGCGATACACATCATTCAAACGCGACAAAAGGGACAGAACTCATCATCCGAAGTTGCCGCGTTTTGACCATGTTTTTCACAGATCGCAACACACCAGAACGCGACAAACCCCCTTCAAACTCGACAGTTTACCTAATGTACTCCAATTTCACTTTTAAAACATCCCAAAGTCCAACGTGGTCAACTCATTACATTCAAACTATCAAATACTTATTCTTGGACTCTGTAGGATGCCACAAGCATCATGTTTAGAAAAACGGGGTGTTACAGATAACTACACATTATATCTATATACTATATGTCATGAATTTCCACCATAAGACACCACCACTATTCCTTCTCCACTTTGGCCACTACCCGACACCACCTGTGGCCACCATCGCCAACCAACCTTCACTCACCTCCGCTGACCACCTTCGACAACCACTACCGATCACCTCAACATCCGGCATCAACCACCATCCACCACCACAATTTTAATTTTAACTCATTTCAAGTACATATCGACGACGACCAAACCACCATCACCCACCGGCACCACCGGCAGCCACACACGGATTTGAAAATGAATAGATCTAAGTGTGGATTTTTGACAAACACAAACGAAAAATGCTTTAAAGCACTAGCAAACCGCCATCGAACACCGGCACTACCACCATGGAAAACCGTCGTCTTCCACCATTGAAAACCTCCGTCTTCCACCACCAAAAAACACTTTCAGCAACCAGACTACCACCATAGAAAGCCTCCTCCAATTAAAAGAAAAAAAGGAGATTTAATTCCATTGATGAAATATGCGTAGAGAAAAGATATGGTGTAACGACCATACCCGTCGTATTCCGGCCCATAATTTTTTTTTCCTTTATATTACCTTTTAAATTTAGCCGATCGTCATACAACATTAAGTTAAGTATTCTAAACATGTTTTTACAATAAATCACGTTTTACGACTCCGGGCCCACATTCACCCATTTTAACCATCGAATTACAAAATAATAGTTTCGACTACATGTGTTTAACACAAAATAAAGACCGAGCATGGTGATTGGGGATACGCTACCCAATCCTAATCAAATCCAAAAACTGAGATCTTCTATAACAACCTAGCCAAGATCTCTAATCCCCACGCTTACCCGAGCCACCATCACGCGAACCTATAAAAATATCAACAACAATAGTGTAAGCTAATGCTTAGTGAATGCAATAATTATACACATACATATATAATTTACCTACTTGCACTCCTTTACCCAAACCACACATTAGTCCTGCATGTCAATGAAATGTCCCGTTCTTATTGATTAAAAACGTTCCATATTAATTGATTTCGTTGCGAGGTTTTGACCTCTATATGAGACGTTTTTCAAAGACTGCATTCATTTTAAAACAAACCATAACCTTTATTTCATCAATAAAGGTTTAAAAAACTTTACGTAGATTATCAAATAATGATAATCTAAAATATCCTGTTTACACACGACTATTACATAATGGTTTACAATACAAATATGTTACAACAAAATAAGTTTCTTGAATGCAGTTTTTACACAATATCATACAAGCATGGACTCCAAATCTTGTCCTTATTTAAGTATGCGACAGCGGAAGCTCTTAATAATCACCTGAGAATAAACATGCTTAAAACGTTAACAAAAATGTTAGTGAGTTATAGGTTTAACCTATATATATCAAATCGTAACAATAGACCACAAGATTTCATGTTTCAATATACATCCCATACATAGAGATAAAAATCATTCATATGATGAACACCTGGTAACCGACATTAACAAGATGCATATATAAGAATATCCCCATCATTCCGGGACACCCTTCGGATATGATATAAATTTCGAAGTACTAAAGCATCCGGTACTTTGGATGGGGTTTGTTAGGCTCAATAGATCTATCTTTAGGATTCGCGTCAATTAGGGTGTCTGTTCCCTAATTCTTAGATTACCAGACTTAATAAAAAGGGGCATATTCGATTTCGATAATTCGACCATAGAATGTAGTTTCACGTACTTGTGTCTATTTTGTAAATCATTTATAAAACCTGCATGTATTCTCATCCCAAAAATATTAGATTTTAAAAGTGGGACTATAACTCACTTTCACAGATTTTTACTTCGTCGGGAAGTAAGACTTGGCCACTGGTCGATTCACGAACCTATAACAAATATGTACATATATATCAAAGTATGTTCAAAATATATTTACAACACTTTTAATACATTTTGATGTTTTAAGTTCATTAAGTCAGCTGTCCTCGTTAGTAACCTACAACTAGTTGTCCAAAGTTAGATGTACAGAAAAAAAATTGATATATATTATCTTGAATCAATTCACGACCCAGTGTATACACGTCTCAGGCTAGATCATAACTCAAAGTATATATATATTTTTGGAATCAACCTCAACCCTGTATAGCTAACTCCCACATTACTGCATATAGAGTGTCTACGGTTGTTCCAAATAATATATACACATGGGTCGATATGATATGTCAAAACATTTTCATACGTGTCTATGGTATCCCAAGATTACATAATATATTATAATACATGTATAATAAAATATAAGTTAGCTAGGATATGATTAATATAGATTTGTTACCAATTTTCACGTTGCTACAACAAGAAAAATTATCCAATCTTGTTTTACCCATAACTTCTTCATTTTAAATCCGTTTTGAGTGAATCAAATTGCTATGGTTTCATATTGAACTCTATTTTATGAATCTAAACAGAAAAAGTATAGGTTTATAGTCAGAAATATAAGTTACAAGTCATTTTTGTAAAGGTAGTCATTTCAGTCGAAAGAACGACGTCTAGATGATCATTTTAGAAAACATACTTCCACTTTGAGTTTAATCATGATTTTTGGATATAGTTTCACGTTCATAAGAAAAATCATTTTCTCAGAAGAACAACTTTTAAATCAAAGTTTATCATAGTTTTTAATTAACTAACCCAAAACAGCCCGCAGTGTTACTACGACGGCGTATGTCCGGTTTTACAGTGTTCTTCGTGTTTCCAGGTTTTAAATCATTAAGTTAGCATATCATATAGATATAGAACATGTGTTTAGTTAATTTTAAAATTCAATTTAGAAGGATTAACTTTTGTTTGCGAACAAGTTTAGAATTAACTAAACTATGTTCTAGTGATTACAAGTTTAAACCTTCGAATAAGATAGCTTTATATGTATGAATCGAATGATGTTATGAACATCATTACTACCTCAAGTTTTCTGGATAAAGCTACTAGAAATTAGAAAAATGGATCTAGCTTCAAAGGATCCTTGGATGGCTTGAAAGTTCTTGAAGCAGAATCATGACACGAAAACAAGTTCAAGTAAGATTTCCACTCGAAATAAGATTGTTATAGTTATAGAAATTGAATCAAAGTTTGAATATGAGTATTACCTTGTATTAGAAAGATATCTTACTGTAAATAAGAAAGATTTCTTGAGGTTGGATGATCACTCTACAAGATTGGAAGTAAGCTAGCAAACTTGGAAGTATTCTTGATTTTATGAAACTAGAACTTGTAGAATTTATGAAGAACACTTAGAACTTGAAGAAAGAACTTGAAGAGATCAATTAGATGAAGAAAATTGAAGAATGAAAGTGTTTGTAGGTGTTTTTGGTCTTTGGTGTATGGATTAGATATAAAGGATATGTAATTTTGTTTTCATGTAAATAAGTCATGAATGATTACTCATATTTTTGTAATTTTATGAGATATTTCATGCTAGTTGCCAAATGATAGTTCCCACATGTGTTAGGTGACTCACATGGGCTGCTAAGAGCTGATCATTGGAGTGTATATACCAATAGTGCATACATCTAAAAGCTGTGTATTGTACGAGTACGAATACGGGTGTATACGAGTAGAATTGTTGATGAAACTGAACGAGGATGTAATTGTAAGCATTTTTGTTAAGTAGAAGTATTTTGATAAGTGTCTTGAAGTCTTTTAAAAGTGTATGAATACATATTAAAACACTACATGTATATACATTTTAACTGAGTCGTTAAGTCATCGTTAGTCGTTACATGTAAGTGTTGTTTTGAAACCTTTAGGTTAACGATCTTGTTAAATGTTGTTAACCCAATGTTTATAATATCAAATGAGATTTTAAATTATTATATTATCATGATAATATGATGTATGAATATCTCTTAATATGATATATATACATTAAATGTCGTTACAACGATAATCGTTACATATATGTCTCGTTTCAAAATCATTAAGTTAGAAGTCTTGCTTTTACATATGTAGTTCATTGTTAATATACTTAATGATATGTTTACTTATCATAATATCATGTTAACTATATATATATATCCATATATATGTCATCATATAGTTTTTACAAGTTTTAACGTTCGTGAATCACCGGTCAACTTGGTTGGTCAATTGTCTATATGAAACCTATTTTAATTAATCAAGTCTTAACAAGTTTGATTGCTTAACATGTTGGAAACACTTAATCATGTAAAATAACAATTTCATTTAATATATATATATATATATATATATATATATATATATATATATATATATATATATATATATATATATATATATATATATATATATATATATATATAAACATGGAAAAGTTCGGGTCACTACAGTACCTACCCGTTAAATAAATTTCGTCCCGAAATTTTAAGCAGTTGGAGGTGTTGACGTATCTTCTGGAAATAAATGCGGGTATTTCTTCTTCATCTGATCTTCTCATTCCCAGGTGAACTCGGGTCCTCTACGAGCATTCCATCGAACCTTAACAATTGGTATCTTGTTTTGCTTAAGTCTTTTAACCTCACGATCCATTATTTCGACGGGTTCTTCGATGAATTGAAGTTTTTCGTTGATTTGGATTTCCTCTAACGGAATAGTGAGATCTTTTTTAGCAAAATATTTCTTCAAATTTGAGACGTGGAAAGTGTTATGTACAGCCGCGAGTTGTTGAGGTAACTCAAGTTGGTAAGCTACTGGTCCGACACGATCAATAATCTTGAATGGTCCGATATACCTTGGATTTAATTTACCTCATTTACCAAATCGAACAACGCCTTTCCAAGGTGCAACCTTAAGCATGACCATCTCTCCAATTTCAAATTCTATATCTTTTCTTTTAATGTCGGCGTAGCTCTTTTATCGACTTTGGACGGTTTTCAACCGTTGTTGAATTTGGATGATCTTCTCGGTAGTTTCTTGTATTATCTCTGGACCCGTAATCTGTCTATCCCCCACTTCACTCCAACAAATTGGAGACCTGCACTTTCTACCATAAAGTGCTTCAAATGGCACCATCTCAATACTTGAATGATAGCTGTTGTTGTAGGAAAATTCTGCTAACGGTAGATGTCGATCCCAACTGTTTCCGAAATCAATAACACATGCTCGTAGCATGTCTTCAAGCATTTGTATCATCCTTTCGCTCTGCCCATCAGTTTGTGGATGATAGGTAGTACTTATGTCTAGACGAGTTCCTAATGCTTGCTGTAATGTCTGCCAGAATCTTGAAATAAATCTGCCATCCCTATCAGAGATAATAGAGATTGGTATTCCATGTCTAGAGACGACTTCCTTCAAATACAGTCGTGCTAACTTCTCCATCTTGTCATCTTCTCTTATTGGCAGGAAGTGTGCTGATTTGGTGAGACGATCAACTATTACCCAAATAGTATCAAAACCAATTGCAGTCCTTGGCAATTTAGTGATGAAATCCATGGTAATGTTTTCCCATTTCCATTCTGGGATTTCGGGTTGTTGAAGTAGACCTGATGGTTTCTGATGCTCATCTTTGACCTTAGAACATGTCAAACATTCTCCTACGTATTTAGCAACATCGGCTTTCATACCCAGCCACCAAAAATGTTTCTTGAGATCCTTGTACATCTTCCCCGTTCCAGGATGTATTGAGTATCAGGTTTTATGAGCTTCTCTAAGTACCATTTCTCTCATATCTCCAAATTTTGGTACCCAAATTCTTTCAGCCCTACACCGGGTTCCGTCTTCCCAAATATTAAGATGCTTCTCCGATCCTTTGGGTATTTCATCCTTTAAATTTCCCTCTTTAAAAACTCCTTGTTGCGCATCCTTTATTTGAGTAGTAAGGTTATTGTGAATTATTATATTCATAGATTTTACTCGAATGGGTTCTCTGTCCTTCCTGCTCAAGGTGTCGGCTACCACATTTGCCTTCCCCGGGTGGTAACGAATCTCAAAGTCGTAATCATTCAACAATTCAATCCACCTACGCTGCCTCATATTCAGTTGTTTCTGATTAAATATGTGTTGAAGACTTTTGTGGTCGGTATATATAATACTTTTGACCCCATATAAGTAGTGCCTCCAAGTCTTTAATGCAAAAACAACCGCGCCTAATTCCAAATCATGCGTCGTATAATTTTGTTCGTAAATCTTCAATTGTCTAGACGCATAAGCAATCACCTTCGTTCGTTGCATTAATACACAACCGAGACCTTGCTTTGATGCGTCACAATAAATCACAAAATCATCATTCCCTTCAGGCAATGACAATATAGGTGCCGTAGTTAGCTTTTTCTTCAATAACTGGAACGCTTTCTCTTGTTCATCCTTCCATTCAAATTTCTTCCCTTTATGCGTTAATGCAGTCAAGGGTTTTGCTATTCTGGAAAAGTCTTGGATGAACCTTCTGTAGTAACCAGCTACTCCTAAAAACTGGCGTATGTGTTTCGGAGTTTTCGGAGTTTTCCACTTTTCAACAGTTTCTATCTTTGCCGGATCCACCTTAATACCTTCTTTGTTCACTATGTGACCGAGGAATTGAACTTCTTCCAACCAAAATGCACACTTTGAAAACTTAGCGTACAATTCTTCCTTCCTCAATACTTCTAACACCTTTCTCAAATGTTCACCGTGTTCTTGGTCATTCTTTGAGTAAATAAGTATGTCATCAATGAAAACAATGACAAACTTGTCAAGATATGGCCCACACACTAGGTTCATAAGGCCCATGAACACAGCTGGTGCATTAGTCAATCCAAACGGCATAACCATAAACTCGTAATGACCATAACGCGTCCTAAAAGCAGTCTTTGGAATATCATCTTCTTTCACCCGCATTTGATGATACCCGGAACGTAAGTCAATCTTTGAATAAACAGACGAGACTTGTAGTTGATCAAATAAGTCGTCGATTCTCGGTAGTGGGTAGCGGTTCTTGATGGTAAGTTTGTTCAACTCTTGGTAGTCGATACACAACCTGAATGTACCATCTTTCTTCTTGACAAACAAAACAGGAGCTCCCCACGGTAATGTGCTTGGTCGAATGAAACCACGTTCTAAAAGTTCTTGTAATTAACCTTGCAGTTCTTTCATCTCGCTGGGTGCGAGTCTGTAAGGAGCACGAGCTATTGGTTCAGCTCCTGGTACAAGATCTATTTGAAATTCAACGGATCGATGTGGGGGTAATCCCGGTAATTCTTTCGGAAATACATCGGGAAATTCTTTTGCGACTGGAACATCATTGATGCTCTTTTTTTCAGTTTGTACTTTCTCGACGTGTGCTAGAACAGCATAGCAACCTTTTCTTATTAGTTTTTGTGCCTTCAGGTTACTAATAAGATTTAACTTTGCGTTTCTCTTTTCTCCGTACACCATTAAGGGTTTTCCTTTTTCTCGTATAATGCGAATTGCATTTTTGTAACAAACGATCTCTGCTTTCACTTCTTTCAACCAGTCCATACCGATTATCACATCAAAACTCCCTAACTCTACTGGTATCAAGTCAATCTTAAATGTTTCGCTTACCAGTTTAATTTCTCGATTCCGACATATATTATCTGCTGAAATTAATTTACCATTTGCTAATTCGAGTAAAAATTTACTATCCAAAGGCGTCAATGGACAACTTAATTTAGCACAAAAATCTCTACTCATATAGCTTCTATCCGCACCCGAATCAAATAAAACGTAAGCAGATTTATTGTCAATAAGAAACGTACCCGTAACAAGCTCCGGGTCTTCCTGTGCTTCTGCCGCATTAATATTGAAAACTCTTCCGCGGTCTTGTCCATTCGTGTTCTCCTGGTTCGGGCAATTTCTAATAATGTGGCCCGGTTTTCCACATTTATAACAAACTACATTGGCATAACTTGCTCCGACACTACTTGCTCCTCCATTACTCGTTCCGACACCATTTGTTCCTTTCGTTCTGTTAACCCCTGGTCCGTAGACCTCACACTTCGCCGCGCTATGACCATTTCTTTTACACTTGTTGCAAAATTTGGTGCAGAACCCCGAGTGATACTTTTCACACCTTTGGCATAGCTGCTTCTGATTGTTGTTGGTGTTACAGTTATTATTGTTGTTGGGATGATTGTTGTAGTTGCTGTTATTGTTGTTGTTGTTGTTGGGCCGTTTGTTGTAGTTGCGATTGATGTTGCGATTGTTGGGATAGTTGTTGCGATTATTGTTGTAATTGCTGTTGTTGTTGTATTGGTGATTCTTATCACCGTTTTCCTCCCACTTTCTTTTGACTTGCTTCACATTGGCCTCTTCAGCCGAGTGTTCTTTAATTCTTTCCTCAATCTGGTTCACTAGTTTGTGAGCCATTCTACATGCCTGTTGTATGGAGGCGGGCTCGTGTGAACTTATATCTTCTTGGATTCTTTCCGATAATCCTTTCACAAACGCGTCGATCTTCTCTTCCTCATCTTCGAACGCTCCTGGACACAATAGGCACAATTCTGTGAATCGTCTTTCGTACGTGGTAATATCAAATCCTTGGGTTCGTAACCCTCTAAGTTCTGTCTTGAGCTTATTGACCTCGGTTCTGGGATGGTACTTCTCGTTCATCAAGTGCTTGAATGCTGACCATGGTAGTGCGTAAGCATCATCTTGTCCCACTTGCTCTAGATAGGTATTCCAACATGTTAACGCAGAACCTGTGAAGGTATGCGTAGCGTACTTCACTTTGTCCTCTTCAGTACACTTACTTATGGCAAACACCGATTCGACCTTCTCGGTCCACCATTTCAATCCGATCGGTCCTTCGGTTCCATCAAATTCCAAAGGTTTGCAGGCAGTTAATTCTTTGTAGTGCATCCTACACGATTTCCTGTACTGCTAGATCCAAGGTTATTGTTGGTATGTAGCGCAGCCTGTACTGCGGCTATGTTTGAAGCAAGAAAGGCACGAAATTCCTCTTCGCTCATATTCAAGGTGTGTCGAGTAGTCGGTGCCATTTCCTTCAAAATAGTCAAATGAAACGAGTTAATCATATAGAATATCAAGAGTTGTCAATAGTATCTCGTAGCATAATATGAAATCATTTATAAAAGCTTTTTCTTCATATTAGCGTTTTATAAGTTTAAATTCGGGTAGTACCTACCCGTTAAGTTCATACTTAATAGCTAATATACAATTCAACTACTACAATTCTATATGAAAAACTGATTATAATAATATTTCGCGTTCAAACTTTTACACAATATTTTACAAACCTACCGCTTATTTTACATATAGCATGAAATATAGCACACAATAACTTTGATACAAGATAGTTGTGAAGATAATTCTAGCTAGTACACAAGTTGTTCAGTAAAGGCAATAAAGACACGTAATTCATACGTCCAGAAACAAGTCATGCATTCTGGTTTTACTAGGACTACTTCCCATCCTTGGTCCTGTGGAACATAACCTTTATGGCCGTTGATAAGATAGCGTGTTGTAACGTCGTCAAAGGGACGAGGGTTACGTAATGTCCAACAGTCCCGTAACAATCTAAAAACCTCATTTCTTACCCCAATTACTGACTCCGTCACTTGTGGAAACATTTTGTTTAATAGTTGTAGCCTGATGTTCTTGTTCTCACTTTGGTGAGAAGCGAACATTACTAACCCGTAAGCATAACATGCTTCTTTATGTTGCATGTTAGCCTCTTTTTCTAAATCACGAAGTCCTATATTCGGATATATTGAGTCAAAATAATTTCTTAACCCGTTGCGTAAAATAGCATTTGGGTTCCAAGCAATATATGCGTCAAAGTAAACACATCGTAACTTATGGATTTCCCAATGTGATATCCCCCATCTTTCAAACGAAAGCCTTTTATAAACCAAGGCATTCTTGGAACGTTCTTCGAATGTCTTACAAACTGATCTCGCCTTAAATAGTTGTGCCGAGGAATTTTGACTGACTCTAGACAAGATTTCATCAATCATGTCTCCGGGTAGGTCTCTTAAAAAATTGGGTTGTCTATCCATTTTGTGTTTTTATACTATAAAATAGACAAGAGTTAGATTCATAAAAGATACTTATTAATACAAGCAATTTTTACATATATCGTAAAGCATAAGCACACTATATTACATATATTACACCGCACAAATGCAACTATCTTATTCCGACTCACTCGTTTGTTCTTTTTCGAACTTGGTTCTTTTTGCTAAGTTTTTAGGGATATATGATGTTCCCCTAATACGAGTCGTCGTTTTCCACATTGGTCTAGAAAAACCTGGTGGTTTAGAGGTTCCCGGGTTATTGTTACAACTTAAGAAATACGGGTGTTGACGATACATATAAAGTTCATCGGGTTTGGAATCAAATTTCTCTATTTTTATGCCCTTTCCCTTATTGTTCTTTTTTGCCTTATTAAATTGTGTTGGGATAATTTCTATAACATCATCGGAATCCTTGTCGGGATCCGATTCATCAGAGATTTGGTAATCCTCCCAATACTTTGCTTCCTTGGCGGAAACACCATTGACCATAATTAACTTTGGTCGGTTGGTTGAGGATTTTCTTCTACTTAACCGTTTTATTATTTCCCCCACTGGTTCTATTTCTTCTTCCGGTTCCGATTCTTCTTCCGGTTCCGATTCTTCTTCCGGTTCCGACTCTTCTTCCGGTTCCTCTTCGGGAACTTGTGAATCAGTCCACGAATCATTCCAAATTACATTTGACTCTTCATTATTATTAGGTGAGTCAATAGGACTTGTTCTAGAGGTAGACATATATCACATAATATCAAACGCGTTAAGAGATTAATATATCACATAATATTCACATGTTAAAAATATATAGTTTCCAACAAAATTTGTTAAGCAATCATTTTTCAAGTAAACACGATCGAAGACCAGACTCACTAATGCATCCTAACAAACTCGATAAGACACACTAATGCAAAATTCTGGTTCTCTAAGACCAACGCTCGGATACCAACTGAAATGTCCCGTTCTTATTGATTAAAAATGTTCCATATTAATTGATTTCGTTGCGAGGTTTTGACCTCTATATGAGATGTTTTTCAAAGACTGCATTCATTTTAAAACAAACCATAACCTTTATTTCATCAATAAAGGTTTAAAAAGCTTTACGTAGATTATCAAATAATGATAATCTAAAATATCCTGTTTACACACGACTATTACATAATGATTTACAATACAAATATGTTACAACGAAATAAGTTTCTTGAATGCAGTTTTTACACAATATCATACAAGCATGGACTCCAAATCTTGTCCTTATTTAAGTATGCGACATCGGAAGCTCTTAATAATCACCTGAGAATAAACATGCTTAAAACGTCAACAAAAATGTTGGTGAGTTATAGGTTTAACCTATATATATCCAATCATAACAATAGACCACAAGATTTCATGTTTCAATATACATCCCATACATAGAGATAAAAATCATTCATATGGTGAACACCTGGTAACCGACATTAACAAGATGCATATATAAGAATATCCCCATCATTCCGGGACACCCTTCGGATATGATATAAATTTCAAAGTACTAAAGCATCCGGTACTTTGGATGGGGTTTGTTAGGCCTAATAGATCTATCTTTAGGATTCGCGTCAATTAGGGTGTCTGTTCCCTAATTCTTAGATTACCAGACTTAATAAAAAGGGGCATATTCGATTTCGATAATTCAACCATAGAATGTAGTTTCACGTACTTGTGTCTATTTTGTAAATCATTTATAAAACCTGCATGTATTCTCATCCCAAAAATATTAGATTTTAAAAGTGGGACTATAACTCACTTTCACATATTTTTACTTCGTCGGGAAGTAAGACTTGGCCACTGGTCGATTCACGAACCTATAACAAATATGTACATATATATCAAAGTATGTTCAAAATATATTTACAACACTTTTAATACATTTTGATGTTTTAAGTTCATTAAGTCAGCTGTCCTCGTTAGTAACCTACAACTAGTTGTCCAAAGTTAGATGTACAGAAAAAAAATTGATATATATTATCATGAATCAATCCATGACCCAGTGTATACACGTCTCAGGCTAGATCACAACTCAAAGTATATATATTTTTTTGGAATCAACCTCAACCCTGTATAGCTAACTCCCACATTACTGCATATAGAGTGTCTATGGTTGTTCCAAATAATATATACACATGGGTCGATATGATATGTCAAAACATTTGCATACGTGTCTATGGTATCCCAAGATTACATAATATATTAGAATACATGTATAATACAATATAAGTTAGCTAGGATATGATTAATATAGATTTGTTACCAATTTTCACGTTGCTACAACAAGAAAAATTATTCAATTTTGTTTTACCCATAACTTCTTCATTTTAAATCCGTTTTGAGTGAATCAAATTGCTATGGTTTCATATTGAACTCTATTTTATGAATCTAAATAGAAAAAGTATAGGTTTATGGTCAGAAATATAAGTTACAAGTCGTTTTTGTAAAGGTAGTCATTTCAGTCGAAAGAACGACGTCTAGATGACCATTTTAGAAAACATACTTCCACTTTGAGTTTAATCATGATTTTTGGATATAGTTTCATGTTCATAAGAAAAATCATATTCCCAAAAGAACAACTTTTAAATCAAAGTTTATCATAGTTTTTAATTAACTAACCCAAAACAGCCCGCGGTGTTACTACGACGGCATATGTCCGGTTTTACAGTGTTCTTCGTGTTTCCAGGTTTTAAATTATTAAGTTAGCATATCATATAGATATAGAACATGTGTTTAGTTGATTTTAAAAGTCAAGTTAGAAGGATTAACTTTTGTTTGCGAACAAGTTTAGAATTAACTAAACTATGTTCTAGTGATTACAAGTTTAAATCTTCGAATAAGATAGCTTTATATGTATGAATCGAATGATGTTATGAACATCATTACTACCTCAAGTTTTCTGGATAAAGCTACTAGAAATGAGAAAAATGGATCTAGCTTCAAAGGATCCTTGGATGGCTTGAAAGTTCTTGAAGCAGAATTATGACACGAAAACAAGTTCAAGTAAGATTTCCACTCGAAATAAGATTGTTATAGTTATAGAAATTGAATTAAAATTTGAATATGAGTATTACCTTGTATTAGAAAGATATCTTACTGTAAATAAGAAAGATTTCTTGAGGTTGGATGATCACTCTACAAGGTTGGAAGTAAGCTAGCAAACTTGAAAGTATTCTTGATTTTATGAAACTAGAACTTGTTGAATTTATGAAGAACACTTAGAACTTGAAGATAGAACTTGAGAGAGATCAATTAGATGAATAAAATTGAAGAATGAAAGTATTTGTAGGTGTTTTTGGTCGTTGGTGTATGGATTAGATATAAAGGATATGTAATTTTGTTTTCATGTAAATAAGTCATGAATGATTACTCATATTTTTGTAATTTTATGAGATATTTCATGCTAGTTGCCAAATGATGGTTCCCACATGTGTTAGGTGACTCACATGGGCTGCTAAGAGCTAATAATTGGAGTGTATATACCAATAGTACATACATCTAAAATCTGTGTATTGTACGAGTACGAATACGGGTGTATACGAGTAGAATTGTTGATGAAACTGAACGAGGATGTAATTGTAAGCATTTTTGTTAAGTAGAAGTATTTTGATAAGTGTCTTGAAGTCTTTCAAAAGTGTATGATTACATATTAAAACACTACATGTATATACATTTTAACTGAGTCGTTAAGTCATCGTTAGTCGTTACATGTAAGTGTTGTTTTGAAACCTTTAGTTTAACGATCTTGTTAAATGTTGTTAACCCAATGTTTATAATATCAAATGAGATTTTAAATTATTATATTATCATGATAATATGATGTATGAATATCTCTTAATATGATATATATACATTAAATGTCGTTACAACGATAATCGTTACATATATCTCTCGTTTCAAAATCATTAAGTTAGTAGTCTTACTTTTACATATGTAGTTCATTGTTAATATACTTAATGATATGTTTACTTATCATAATATCATGTTAACTATATATATATATATCTATATATATGTCATCATATAGTTTTTACAAGTTTTAACGTTCGTGAATCACCGGTCAACTTGGGTGGTCAATTGTCTATATGAAACCTATTTCAATTAATCAAGTCTTAACAAGTTTGATTGCTTAACATGTTGGAAACACTTAATCATGTAAAATAACAATTTCATTTAATATATATATAAACATGGAAAAATTTGGGTCACTACAGTCAAAGCGTAAGAAACTAGCATCATCAATCTTACCACAATACTCTCGTTTATTAAAGCATAAAAGCTGGTAGCGTCAATCGTACCGCAATTACCAGTATATCAATTCGTACAAGCTAGTATCATCAAAACTGTACAACTAGCAACATCATTAGCATAACAATCATAATAATAATTAAATGCTAACATCAACAATTATAAACCATGGTTAACCAATCGTACAAGGGAATGGTACTCGAATTTCCCATCAGTGTTCATAACAACCGTTAGCGCCCAAAACAGCTATGGTATGCTAACCCCCGAGGTGTTCTAAAACGGCTATGGCGTCACCCCCAAGTGTTCCAAAATGGCTATGGCATCACTTGATCATCGTATGCGTAAGAACCGGCTAATCGGTTAGTGCCCAAAACGGCTATGGTATGCTAACCCCGAGGTATCCCAAAACGGCTATGGTATTACCCCAAAGTGTTCCAAAACAGTTATGGCATCACTTGATCATCGTGTGCGTATAGACAAGCTAACACTCACACCAAGTGTACAAAACGACTATGTGCACAATTATTAAATGTGGACAAAACGGCTATGCCGCACATCTATAGTCATGAAACGGCTATGTGACTCATGGTCAAATAATCACATTATAATAATTATATCAGGTCCATAAACCTTATGTCGCATGTAGTGCACAAAACCCGGCTATTGTGACACTATTCCCAAAGGTGTCCAAACGGCTATCGCCGCATCGATGTGCAACAAAACTCGGTTATTGTGCACATCGCGCACAAGCAAATAAATTATATACATGCATGTATAACTATTCCACTCGCCTTGAAGTCTTGAAGAATGCATCCAAGTACGTTAATCCGCCAATGAAACATACCTATTCCATTATCATAATAACAAACATCACAATTAGGGTGGATTATAAACCAACCCATATTGACACCTAGTGCAAATCTTGACCCAATTGTACTTCCAAGCCCAACCAAAGTCCAAACTCACCAATAATCACTAACTAGAGTGATAATGGTTCCAATAACTGTGGTATCAGAGCGGTGGTCTTAGCGAACCAGGTCTTGCATTAGTGTGTCTAACTGATAGTTGATTAGATGCATTAGTGAGTCTGGACTTCGACCGTGTCTGCATGTCAAAAGTTTTGCTTATCATTTCGTGTCGAAAATTACCTGCTTATCATTCTTAGGTAATCACTTGCTTATCATTCTTAGTCTAGACACATCTTACTGCAGTGATTGCATGAATAGTGTATAGACAAAACTCATATCTTAGCGTATCTGATAATTCATATTTTAGCGTATCTGTTACTATAAACTTTGCCTAGTATATTCCTCTGCAATCTACTAAATATTTTGTTCTATATATATAGATATTCTATGTAATTAGAATACCATCCGATAGCCAAAAATCATTTCATATCGAAAAATCTTTTACTCAATCGTACGAAATGGAACTCGTCACTAGTTCAAGTTCTTCGGAATCCGACAGCTATTCTGACATGGATGTTCACCTAAGCTCCGAAGCAGCGTCACCAGAATGAATCAACCAATCAGCTATCCCCAATTCATCTGATGGGTTTGTAGTCTACTTAATCATTGAAGACAAGAAGAAGCGATCCCTTTCACCCACCGATTTTCCCTCTTGACGATGAACCTGAAGCACTTACCGACGAACCTGTCCGTAATACCATTTTCTCTCTCATTTCCAGAGTAGCTCGTCACGATTATATTCTATCCACAATTCTAAACCTTATTCATCTGCTCATTCTGACCGACAAATCATTCCGGAATAATAGAAGAAGTCAACGAACTTTGCGCTCGAGTAATCAATTTGGAAAATATGGTGCAAAATTTACCAGCTTCAGCAACATCACCGGCACCAATAGTACCACCAACATCAATACCAGTACCACAACAACTCAAGTTTCAACATCACATGCCTCAACACCTCATTATGTACTTCGAGTGTAATCATCATTCTACGTATCGTCTTACATCAATTATCTTCGTTCTTCATGATGATTATGTAATCTCTAATGTTTTAAAGATTATATATTCTTGTTTTAACGGTAAATCAAATGAGTTTAATATCATATTAACTCATTAATTCCATGATTACATCTGAAGAAAATATATATGTATATATGTTTTCGTAAAGATTGTAATTAAAAATTCTTTTGTACAAACTGTTAATGGTGAAAATATTTTAACGGGTAGGTAATACTCGAGGAATATTTAGATTTCACATTAATAAGTTACACTGTACATTCTTCGAATCTGATTCAATAGTCATTTACTATCCTACTTACAACCACAGAAGTACGAATCCGTTCATCACAGAATAATCATTTTCATTCAATTTCATATTTGGATTTTGACCCATCAGAATCCAACAAGTGGCATAATGAAGAAAACATTGAACAAAATAAAATTTGTTAGAAATAAACAAATTAACTATGAGAAATTTTGTTAAGAATCCACGCTAACAAAATCCTAGCTAACTGTTCCTAGCTAACTATTAATTCCCTATTACATTATCGCAATTTATTTATCGCAATTTATTATCGTAATTTTTATTCTCGCAATTTTATTTATCGTCATTTAATTTCTGTTATTTATTTTACGCACTTTAAATATCGGGACACATATACAAGGTTTTGACATATCATATCGACGCATCTATATATTATTTGGAATAACCATAGACACTCTATATGCAGTAATGCGAGAGTTAGCTATACAGGGTTGAGGTTGATTCTATAATAATATATATACTTTGAGTTGTGATCGAGTCTGAGACATGTACATGGGTTACGATACATATTAATTAATTCGAGTATTATATATTAAACTATATATGAATTATTGGACTGTTAACTGTGGACTATCGACTGTGGACTAATGACATTGGACAATTAAAATGAATTAAAATATTGATTATAACATATGAAACTAAACATCTCTTCAAGTTTGCCACTTGATTTCATCTTAAACCTCATTGGTATTTTGACGGTTACCATCTGCGTTCAAACCTTTCATAATTCTTGAAAACATCTCAATCGAAAGGATGAACCAACCGCACTTCATCTACGAAAGAAAATATCGATGCATATAGTTATGCACCTGGAAACTCTCGAAAACTGAGTAAACGTTTAATGCATAGCTGTGCTAATTCCTTTAACGTTATTATTACCGAAAATAACTTTGCAATCTCTTTCCAAATTAGCCAATTTTCTCACAGCTCCAACAAGTCAACTTCGATTTTTCGTTCGAAACAACCTTATTATAATCTTGATATATATGAGTGCTCTTTTATTGTTACCGAGGATCCTTTTATATCCCACCATATTATCAGTAGATGTACCAGCAACCTCGTTGCTCCTTGGCTTAAATTTCTCCGACAAATCACTATATTTATCTATTGAAGTCTTATCATATACTCATCCACATCCTGTAACAAGAATTGTCATACCAATTACAGAAAATCAACAATCAGTATTTTGAATCTCATAGCATTTCTACATCAACAGTTATATGTATACATATAACATTTATCTCATAGAATTATGAACTTTCATTCTGAAATTCTGAAAAGCACTCTAGCTTACGAATCAGATCTTTGAGTTCTGAAAAATGAATCGAACAAACCATGAAGGAGACCAAAAACAAATACAAGGACCAAACCCTGTATTTAAAGAATCTTGATGATTCTATTTTTGATGAAATCTTTAGTGAATACCTTACTCCTTAACCGTTCTAAATCATCGTGAATGAATTTCTTCATCACAATTTGGTTCTAACATTCCGAGATATTATCGTATCATTCATTGTAATATCCTCAATATTTCTAAAGATATCTTCATAAATATTCTCGTTCGATATTAATTATCTCTCCGTGCTATCTGTGTTATCTCGTAAAAGGAAACTGTTTTAGTTTCTATATTCTAAAAATCTTTGAATTTAAATTATGAATGTTTTTGAAGTAGTGTTGGGAACTGATGCATGAGTTAGTATAATATAATGACACTTGATCAACGTGATTATATTACAGTAAGTCATGCTGAGTTTCTAAATGGAACGTGATGATTCACAGATCACAATATCATCATGTGCCATTTTACACGACTCTTACATTCTACATAATCTCCAAACATATCAAGAACATAATTTCTTGATAGTTATATCTTTCTGGTAATTTAACCAATCAAGATTGTGCTATTACAATTTCTCTCTTAGAACATTAGTTATGTACATTCGAAACTTCATACATACGAATTCTGGACCATTATTCGTTTGACTTAAAGTCAGGAAGAGAAAAAAAAAGTATGGATCTCCAAAATATAAAGGAAATGAAGAGGATGGATTTATAGCGAAATATCAGACAAAACAATCGAGAAAGATTATTGCATTTAACCAAAGAGAATCCTAATTTCCTTAATTACCGAAGAACCAAATCTTATTACAAAGATTTCCTCTAAAATCCTTGAATTCCAGAAATCAATCGTGACTACGTCACCGGTTAAGACGAACCTTCATTTACTCATTTCACTCTTTTGTGATAGTTTCACTCGTACTCTTCGAGTAGTTGAATTATCTTATCCATATTACTCAACAGTAATAAAACTCTATTTATCAGCTCATATTCGTCAGGAAAACATTTTTATTGTTAGCCATGACTATCCTAATCAAATTTCGGGATGAAATTTCTTTAACGGGTAGGTACTGTGACGACCCGAAAATTTCTGACCAAATTTAAACTTAATCTTTGAATGATTCCGACACGATAAGCAAAGTCTGTAATATTGAAGTCTCAAAAACTGTGAACTATTTTCATGTAATCATTGACCTTTGACCATTCCTGACGATTCACGAGCAACTATATGTAAATAGATACATCTATATTTAAATATGTATATAGATATATGTATGTTATTATAATTAATATTAGTATTATCATTAAATATTATTATTATTATCATTATCATTATTATTATAATTATTAGAAAATAATACAATTTTATATTATTATCATTAATAATATTATTATTATCATGTTTATAGTTATCATTATCATTATTATTAATTATTATTAAATTTATCAATTTTATTAAAATATTCATTATTGTTATTATTAATAATATCATATTCTTATTATCATCATTACAATTAATTAGCATTCGTATTATTATCATTAATTATTATTATTATTATTATTATTATCATTTTTACTTATTATTAATATAATTGTTACTAATATTGTTATTATTAATATTAATTTAATTAAAATCATTATTATTATTAATTATTATTATTATTAATATAAATATTAGTATTATTATTAGTATTATTATTATATTTATATTTATAAATTATTAATATTAATTATATAATTAGATGAAATCCGTTAAACATCTTTATCAAACAGTCTATTCCTTTTTCTTTTCTCGTGAACCCATATAGACAAACTAGTAAATGAGCTGTAAAGTAATAAGTCACGATCACTGGGAGAATGGGTCCAGAGGAGTAGTTAAACGAGTGTTTTCTCTTTTGTTCGATCACCAAAATTACAACCCTTTTTCAGTTTTTTTTTATATATCAGCTGCTGCTACACCTTTGTGTTCTGTTTTCTTTTTGCAAACGAGGAACCACACAACCACCATGTACAATCACTTATGAACAACCACCTTTCCCAACACGCACCATCTTCTTTTTCCAATCCAACGCATCTATTTCATACCTTCTGAACAAATCACCTACACACCATCACTAATTGATTTTCTACCACCTGCAACATCTACTACTGCTCGGCTTCTGTTACTACTACAGTTAAAACCACCCCAACACCACCTCTTAACCAAGCAAGATCAACCATTTAATCATAACCCATTAACTACCATTAACCGAAAACGTTCTACAGTTTGATAAAGAACATCACCCATTAGAACTTTGGTCTGCTACTATTAAGATTGATAACAAACACCATAAAACCGAAACCATCCAACAACCTCAAACCACTCACCATATCCACTTTGGCTCATCTTTAAACTTTTATCAACCCTTACCCCATTACACGTTTCCCTTTCTTCTTTCTTTATTCCCATCGACTATCATCATTTACATAAATTTTCTCGTTTTCTATTCTTTCAGCCCGGCAACCAAACACCCATTTAACTACTATCTAAACACCATCAAAATCACCACTACAATTCACGATTACTATTACTGTATATATGCTTGTTACGCTACTTTTGTTACAACGAATTACAGATGTATGGTGATGAGGTTGTACGTTAATGATGATGATAGATGGGTGTAGAAAAGATGAAAGATGATAATGACGATAAGAATGAATGATGACTAGATAGTAAGGTACTAGTTGATAGTATAGCTTTTTTATGTTTGAGCTACTAAACATCCAATTCTGTTGTCAACATATGAATTCTTTATTTATTGCATACACCGACACTTACCTAAACACATAACCCTACTTGATTAATTAAAAAGAAATCGGTGTATTATATTGAATCTAGTGGGACAAGTTATGGCCGACACTTTGGCTATTTGATCATGGAAGTTTTTGTGGTGGACCAAGACCTTTATTCATTACGTGCCAAATCTTATTCCTCTTTTGATGCTGAACGATTTTATGTGAAACAGTCCGTATTATTTTGTTGGGCCGATCGAGAGATCCCATTTTGTTATGAACCAAGTCTATTATTGTTGTTGGGCTTCGATCATCTAATGGGCTGTTGGTCTTGGTAACTGTTCTTCCAGTCCGGATGTTTGACAAACGAAACCCATCTCATTCAATTTGAGATCGAGATGCTATAATGAAACTTGTAACATCCCAACCCGTTAACCAACCAAAAACGCGGAATAAAAAAAATTTAAAACTGACTAGGCTGACCAGATGGGGTGCGCGGCGCGCACACTCACCTGTACGCGGCGCGCACAGGGCCTGGCAGCCCGCTGTCCGGATTTTCCAACTCACGCGAAAAGATCTTCGACTTCCCGACACATTTAGACCAAATGCTTTTCACAACATAATACAATAGTTAAAATTAACACGTTCCATTAATAAAAAGGGTTTTACGACACCGGGCCCACATATGCCCAAATTACCCTTTAAGTACATAATACTAGTTTCGACCACACGAATTTTAATACAAAATAAAGCTGAGCATGGCGATTGGGGATACGCTACCCAATCCTAAAAAATCCAAAAGCAAGCCTTCTAAAGCAACTACGCGAGTCCACTAGTCTCACGCTTACCCGAGCCACCACGTCCATGCAATCTATAAAAATGTAAACAAAGAGAGGGTAAGCTAACGCTTAGTGAGTGAAAATATACTACATACATATATATGCATAAAATGGACACGCCACAAAATATCAAATATCGCATACTGGAGCATCCAAGCATAAAGGCAAGGTAATCTAAGCATACCGTACGAACACTAAGCAACAAGCTAAATATGCATCAACAAACATAAGTTCACCAACGACGATGCGAACAACGCCAAGAAGCTACACCCGGAGGGTTAGCTACATCACGACAATACAACAATGTATATATAACAATATATAAACGAATAAGGTTAACCCCTTAACCCATTACCGAATACCAAACACCACAATGAAGATTGGCCGAACTACACGAGCCTTAGTAATCCGAAGCCACACGAGATTACTATCTTTAACAAGACAACATCGAGGTTGGCCGAACTACACTAGCCTTAGTAATCCGAACTACACGAGATCACTACCTCAATAAGATGACCGAACTATACATGTCATCGCGAACCCGAAACCACACGCGATTCACTTTCAACATCAAAACCCTTCGCCATTGGGGTTATATCATCCACATCACAACCACGTGTGATAGTGTACACACAAAACGTGTACCTCGCCAAAGGTGGTCAACCAAAACGCACAACCGTGCCAATTGGATCTAAATGCAAGTCCATCAAATCCACCTATATGTAAAGTGAGCTATATAACCGAGAACCACTTCACCCGACCCGCACCCATCCTACACATACATATGCACATAGGATATTAACACTCACCTTGTCGCCTTGATGAATGCAACCGAGTAATTCCGCAACACGTCAATGGAAAGTACCTAATCCATTATCACAAATACAATAACACACTTAGAGTGGATTTACAAACCAACTCAATTCGACACTTAGTGCAAATTCGACCAATTGCACTTACAAACCCCAAACGCGTCCAAACTAACCACTAATCACTAATCACAAGTGAAAATGGTCCTAATAAGCCAAATGAACCCAAACTTAAGTGTTTAACACTTATCAATCTCAAAATCACCCAAAAACCCTAATTTTGACTCAATTCCAAAATTAGTCTTTCAAACACACCAAAAAGGGTTCCAATACTTCCATAATCACTAAACCTAGTGATTAAACCCAATTACAAGTCATAAACAAGATCAATTTGTTCACCAACCCAAAATCCACCAACAATAACAATAAACCCGATTACTAGCATCAACAAACTCACTTCAAGAGTTTTAAATGGGTTTCTTAACAATTTAAGTTCAAACCCTAACTTTGAATATCAAATCAAACAATGAAATTTGGAGTTAGAACTTAACACAACAACCAAAATGTAGCTAGGAACGAGGTGAACAACTTTAACACTTGAGCTTTTGATCAAACCAAGCTTCTTCTTCACCAAAACCCCAATTCCCTCTCTAGAACTCTCTCTCTAGATATTTGAGAGTGTTTGTGGATGTGAAATATGATCCAAAAGTGAATCCAAACCAGCTGATATGGCCTGAGATCTGGCCTCATGTGAAAAGACCAAAATGCCCTTCATTAAACTCAAAATAGAAAAAGACAGGATTCTGTCGCTGGGCTAGTGCGCGGCGCGCACACTGGTCTGGGCAGAATCTGAGCCTTTTGATTTATACCACGCTTCACCCATTATACGCACATCATTTATACTCTAAGTATACTAAATATTAGGGTCTTACAAAACTATAACCGAAAAAGATAATGAATTATGATATCATAATCAATGTTTGTTATTGATAAAATAGTTAGGATGATAACATGATAAACGGTTGCGATTAGGATTATGTTATGATCATGAATCATACAATGAAGAATGATGGTGTCGATCATGATGGTAATGATGTTAATATAATGATGAAAAGAGATGATGAATTTAGGAGGAAAAATAATAACAGTTGGTATATGTTAAATGATAAAACGTATGAGATATTACAAGAAAATATCAATTGGTTTAATGGTTTAGGAGTGTGTTGCATAGAACGAAAGGTCGCGGGATTCGAGCCCGGTTCGAAGCATTTTTTTGAAAGCTATTTCTTTGAGGTAGAACTCTTACTATTATTATCATTATTATTATCATTATCATTATTATTATTGTTATTATTATTAATTATTGTTGTTATGTGATTAATATTATATCATTAATAAGTAAATCATTACTTTTATAGTTATTATAGTTATTATTATTATTATTATTATTATTATTATTATTATTATTATTATTATTATTATTATTATTATCATTTTTATCAAAATTTATATTATTATTAGAATTATCATTTAGATTATTAGTAATATCAATATTATTATTATTATTATTATCACAAAAAGATACAAATTATTATCTATTATTATTGATATTATTTTACCAAATAAATAACTATATAAGAATATATTTAATACATATCATATAACAACATTAATATTTTCATACTAAATACTAACTATTTATCTAAAGTATATAAAATAGATATGGTTAATTTAGTTATTAATGAAACATACAAATTACTAAAATAACAATTAATGACAGTACATAACTTATTCGATTACAATTATATGTGTTAATATATATATAAATGATATAGGTTCGTGAATCCGAGGCCAACCCTGCATTGTTCAGTTTCGTCGTATGAATATTTTTACTACAAAATATTGTAAAGTGAGTTTCATTACTCTTTTTTTAAATGCTTTTGCAATATATATATTTTTGGGACTGAGAATACATGCGCTTTTATAAATGTTTTATGAAATAGACACAAGTAATCGAAACTACATTATATGGTTGAATGATCAAAGCCGAATATGCACCTTTTGCTTGGTAACCTAAGAACTAGTAAACCAGTCTACTAATTGACGCGAATCCTAAAGATAGATCTATTGGGCCTAACAAACCCCATCCGTTGTAGCGGATGCTTTAGTACTTCGAGTTTTTATATCATGTTCGATGAATATCCCAGAATGATGGGGATATTCTTATATGCATCTTGTTAATTTCGGTTACCAGGTGTTCAATCCATATGAATGATTTTTGTCTCTATGCATGGGACGTATATTTATGAGAACTGAAAATGAAATTCTTGTGTTCTATTAAAATGATGAAAATGAATGATTATGATAAACTAATGAACTCACCAACCTTTTGGTTGACACTTTAAAGCATGTTTATTCTCAGGTATTAAAGAAATCTTCCTCTGTGCATTAGCTCATTTTATAGATATTACGTGGAATCATTCATGGCATATTTCAAAAGACGTTGCATTCAAGTCGTTGAGTTCAGTAAAGATTATGATTAAGTAAATGACAAATTAGATCATTTATAGTTAGATATTATGAAATGGTATGCATGCCTATCAAGTTTTGATGTAATGAAAGTTTGTCTTTTAAAACGAATGCAATGTTTGTAAAATGTATCATATAGAGGTCAAATACCTCGCGATGTAATCATATGTTATTGTATTCGTTCTTATGGATTAAGACGGGTCTTTACAATAACGCCAAACAATCTAACCACAAGTGATAATCACTTGTTCTCCCCCAAAAGTCAACTCACAAACCCTAATTTGACCCGTTTCAAAAATTAGACCCATACATACATCCATAGTTAATATTGTAAAGACCCGTCCTAATCCATAAGGACGAATAAAATAACATATGGATACATTGCGAGGTATTTGACCTCTATATGATACATTTTAAAAACATTGCATTCGTTTTTAAAAGACAACCTTCATTACATCGAAAGTTAAACATGCATGCATACCATTTCCTAATATATCAATCTATCAATGACTTCTTATCAATCTTGATGAACTTAATGACTCAAATTTAACGTCTTTTGAAATATGCCATGAATGACTCCAAGTAATATCTTTAAAATGAGCGAATGCACAGCAGAAGATTTCCTTAATACCTGATAATAAACATGCTTTAAAGTGTCAACCAAAAAGTTGGTGAGTTCATTAGTTTATCATAATCAATCATTTCCATAATTTTAATAGACCACAAGATTTTTATTTTATAAACATAATTCCAATAGCAGAATCCTCTCGTCTGTATAAAGGTAAAATCATTCATATGGTGAACACCTGGTAACCGACATTAACAAGATGCATATAGAATATCCCCAAAACAGAATCCTCTCGTCTGTATAACAGAATCCTCTCGTCTTTATAAAAATTAAAGTACTAAAGCATCCGTATCTCGGATGGGGTTTGTTAGGCCCATATATCTATCTTTAGGATTCGCGTCAATTAGGGGTACTGTTCCCTAATTCTTATGTTACCAAGCTAAAGGGGTGATATTCAATTTCGATAATCCAACCATAGAATGTAGTTTCGATTACTTGTGTCTATTTCGTAAAACATTTACAAAACAGCGCATGTATTCTCAGTCCCAAAAATATATATTGCAAAAGCATTTAAAAAGGGAGCAAATCAAACTCACTATATTGTATTTCGTAGTAATTAAGCATATGATGGCATTGAACAAGTGCAAGGTTGGCCTCGGATTCATGAACCTATATTAATTATATATATTTTTATGTTGGTCAATATCTGTTTAACAATTTAGGTCAAGTCGTAGTGTATCACAATCCTAATGCTCGAGACTAATATGCAAAAGTCAACAATAGTCAACTTAATCCTAAATGACTTCCAAAATCTATACATGATTATTATATAACTTAAATATAGTCGTTTAATATATTTAAATATCTTTAACATATTTATTAGAGTAAATAATATAATTCATTTATTAATAAAATTTCATATTAAAATTTATATAATAAAAATATACTTTTATATATATTAAGTACTAAAATTTATAAGGTTCATTTAATATCATAAAAATAATATGATAGGTATTATTAATGTAATTATATTACACGTAGTAAAATATCTTTGTATCACATATTTATTTGATACAATCATATCGATAATAACAATAGTAAATAAAATTTGTATTATTTTGTAATAATAATAATTATTATTTTATTAGTAAAAATAACAATATTTATATTTACTAAAAATGTTATTATGATAAAATGATAATTTTTATTAAAATGATAATGATATTTTATATTAACAATGATATTCCTATAAATAATAATTTTTGTAAAAATGATAGTTTTAATATTAATAATACTTTTAATAATAATAATGATAAAAATAATGAAAACAATATTTTTATCTAAATCAATACCTTTCAATATTTTAAATTCATCATGATACTTATACTCATTATTTCCTAATCAATTTGTTCAATACTTTTTAATCTTCTTTTATATCGCATTCATAATAATGATATTAATCACAATCATAATAATTAGATAATACTAATATTAGTTTTAAAGATAATGATACTAATAAATATTATAATAATATTAACGATAATACTAATAATTATAATAATAATAATGATAATATAAATAATAATTTTTAATGATAATAATAATAATAATAATAATAATAATAATAATAATAATAATGACAATAACAATTTTTAATAATAATACTTATATTAATAATGATAATATTAATAATAATAATAATAATAATAATAATAATAATAATAATAATAATAATAATAATAATAATAATAATAATAATAATAATAATAATAATAATAATAATAATAATAATTATAACGACAATAATAACGACGATAATACTAATCATTTTTAATAATAATACAAAAATTCAATTGACTATAACTTCCAATCCGTTCATCGAAACCATTCGATATCTAAATGAAAAGTTCTTAATTTTTTGCTAGCTTTCCAACGACATGCATATCATATACCTTATCTCAACCGCATATGTAACTAACTTATGATTCATCAAAACTATCTAACGACTAAATTAAACATCCATGCATGCATAATTATATCTACTCGAGCACTAGTCAGGGATACACTAATAATATATAAAAGTTAAGTTATAAGTGCTCGCGTATCAATATTGAGAATCAATATTGCAGGAAAGGTACCTAAACGCAACGGAGACGATAAACACTAGTTTGACCTCATGAGCATACCCCCGAATCATACCCATAACCTCCTTAGATAATACCCGTAAATTCCTTAGCTTTAACCCATTTAAAACTTATTTTGAAATCACCAAAACATAACCCCGTATTAATATTATCATTCGCCAACTCAAAGGCTAATTGCAAAAAGAATTGAAGTAGAAACTGAATGACAGTAATGCTCTACTAAATGCTGAGAAAGGTTGCTATTTAAAATAAAAAGAGTTGTAGACCTTTGATCAATGATTTATATGTATATGTATGATGAGAGTCTCGACTAGCAGAAATAAATATAAAGTGTATATGTTATAAACCAACAAGATGAAATATATATACAAGTCCCTTGCCATTTTCAAGAATTTTATATTTAAAAAAAAATGTGCTGCAAAGGAAATAGGAACCGGCCCGCCACAATTTTGTCTATGTATCTCGTGATCATAGGTTTTGGATTCTAGCATCTTTTGTTATTCGTTGCCTAACATTTTCCTTTTTTTTTTTTACTAAATGATGATGTATATAGGAGTATATATAAATCCATCGAAGAAAAGTTATGATCACTGAACATGATAACATATATAAATGAATTACCTATTAATAAAAAGTTTAAATACTCTAGCAACATTAATGTTGCAATTCATGAATAAACACAACAGAGAAAAAAAAATCAACATTAATGTTAAATTTCATATCCAAAGCTAAAAATCTAATTAGTGGCGGATAAAAGTCTTCGGAAAATTTCTAAATTTTAAAATTAAGTATCTTTATTTATTTCGGTCATTATGGTAATAAATTCGGTCATTAACTATTAAGTAAAAATTACATTAATTATTCACTTCCAACCCCAAGTAAAATATAAAAAGTGATAAAATTTATTACATAACCTCTAGATATTTTATTAATAAGCCTAAAAATTATAAAACTCATTTTCGTACGTTTAGAAAACTAATACATTATGTTTCATGACTCGTACCCTTGTCAAAATATACTCTTAGATTATCAACAAACTATATCACTCGAGATATAACTTGATCGCTCGAGTGTTTTGGTTATTTGCTTCTATACATCGTCTTCTCATTATTTAATATTATATACAATCTTTAATTAAGAAAATATTTTATATCTAAGTTAATATTTTTCAATAATATGTTTTATTTCATTGTAACTATAATAACGATATTGTTTGAAAATATGTAAGTCTTATATATTTTGAAATCGTTTAAATAATAGAGAGTATTCTTTCGTAACGTTTGTATTTTAAAATTTAATATCGATATAACTCATTTTTACACCAACGTTTATAAAGACATTATATTACATTCAAAAATCATTTTTATTGAAAAGGTTATAATAGTAGAGATTAAAAATGTTTTTAATGCATAGAAGTCTATTATATCAAAAAATGTTTTTGTTTAAGAAAGTAAAATAATATATAAATCATAACAGGTTTCAAGTTATTAACTTACAGTTTATTCATGAGTTGTAGAGTTAGGTCAAGTGGATAATTGTATGTATGAAATCATCTAAACATGACAAATGGTTTTATCTTGTCGATGAACCTTATCTCAATTATTTACTCTTCATGATAAAATATTATTAAAGCCTAGTAATTAACCTATCAAAAATCACGAGAAAATTATTGTAAGACATGTATTGAAAAATTAAACAGGAGTTTTCAATAACCCTTGTCTAGTTCCCGTTAATTGACACTTTTGTTCTTACTTGTAATTCACTTTACCAATTATTCCGAATACCGTTAAAATGGGAAGACTTCTCAAATCAATGTGGACCTCTTAACAGAGACTTGTAATCATAATTCATTGTATCTGATAATTCAATTATTTGATATTATCTTTTAATTCCGTCGATATTAAATATATTTTGAAACAAATACGTTCATGTAAAGTATTATACGTCTAATACTTTGTTAGCATTTTCAAGTTATAATATATACGCATATACATATATAATCATATCCGTTCATATAATGGTTCGTGAATCATTGGAATTTGGTCGAGGTTAAATGAATGTATGAACACAGTTTAAAATTCTTGAGATTTAATTTAACAAACTTTGCTTATCGTGTCGGAAACATATAAAGATTAAAGTTCAAATTTGGTCGAAAATTTCCGGGTTGTCACAGATATTAACTAGTGAATATGTTCCATTAACATATTTACCCAATGTTTGAATATCCAATCACTTACTTACCCAATTTAACTCAAAACCCACCTTCATCACTTATAAACCCGAATCTTGGTGTTAACCTTCCATTAACAACTAATGGGGTTTCATTATGAACTCACAATCAAAAACCCCTAAATATGAACATGAATCACAAGAACAAAATTCGGATAGATGACTTACCACTAGTATCAAATCGTATCTAAGAAGGAGGAGAACAAAGTTGCCTCTTACGCCCTCGATCGAATCTCGCTTCTTCCTTTCCAAAATCCCTTTTGAATGATTTGAGGAATTTATTTTTTGAGAGAAAAAGTGGAAGAAAAATGGAAAAGAAAACAAGAAAATGAAATGGGTGGATGAGGTTTATGGACACAAATCTGGCACACATACAAAATGACCAAAATGCCCCTAGAAACCTTTAAAATTGCTAAATACAGAACCAGTCACCCAGTATCGCCGCGCCGCGGCCCTCTTTCCTAGCGCCGCGACCTTAGTCGTGGTCTGGTGCTGCTCATGTCGAGCTCCTGATCCTGAAATACTTGGTTTACCGCGTCGCGGTTCCCTTGGTCACGCCGCGACCTTGGGCACGTTTCTTCCATTTTTCACGCACTAAAACCATTCCACTCACGCGCGTCTCGTACACTTCGCACATCATACGTACATACACCTTCGAACACTTATAACAACCTTCCATCAATTCTCGTACTCTTTTAACATGCATGCATGATGTGTGCGAGGTGTAGTACGTAATAATATTAATTTTACTACGAAATACTATTAAATACGATACAATTTTACACAAGTTATTTATTTATTTATTGAATGGATATACCTAAACCTTCCTACAACACTTATAGGCAGTGTACCTAATCGTAGAGTAGTGTAGTTTTTAGTAAGTTCTGTAGCGACCCCGACAAATCGTCAAGTGACGGCGTCGGCTACGTGGGTCCCATTACCTGATTATAAGTCTTTTAGATAACTTTTGACCAAAATATGTCGCCTTCATTTCAAAATAAAGATTGTTTCAAAGTTTACAAGAATTGTTCAACCAATAGTTAAGTTACAACGTTATAATACGAATGAAATCTAGGCGACACGGTTTAAAGTAAAGTCAAAAGACGCTCCATGAAATGCAAGTATACTCGACATCCAATGCAAGTATCAAATAATGAGCGGAAGAATGTTTCACATATCGTGTAAGACCTGAGAAAAACATAGAAATCTGTCAACAAAAACGTTGGTGAAATCATAGGTTTAAGTAAGTAAGTGAGTAAAAGTAAGTAAGTCGAACCACAAGGTTTGCAAAGTTGAAATAATAGTAATACATTCTAAAAGTTAATATTCACGAGCACCCAATTATCAAAGCTTAACATTCCATCCATTGTATACCCCATCCATAGTGCTAGAACAAACACTGATTCTCGAAAATATATTTCATCCGTAGACGGTAGCGAACCGTCAGAGATGAGGGTTGTCAACCCATATGGCCATATAACATAAGTTCTCGCTTACACCCGTCAAGTGTAACTAATGATAATCGAATTGAGGATTTTTGTTCTAAACTCGTATGTAGAATGTTTGTTTTCCCGTTCTTGTGTTCACTTAGTTCAAAAGAATCGTTTATGTTTTCTCATCCCAAATATAAGTTCAAAAAGAGTAAAAGTGGGACTATGATCTCACCTTGAGTGCGAGAGTTATAAAAGTACTTCAACAAGTAAACGCGTGCAAAGACAAGGCTAGTCTTGACCTAAACATATAGGTTATATCAATAACGGTAAACACAAACGGTCAAAGATGTTCAATTAGTCCTATGGCTCGTTACGACTCGATTATATTAACATGTGAATCAACTAGTCAAGTTTCATGCAAGATACAAGTAAATAATCATGTTAGAAAGGTTGCATAAGTATTTGGTTAAGTTTGACAAAAAGTCAAACTTGGTCGGGTCAAAGTCAACGGAAAAGTCAACGGGGTCGGGTTGGGTATCCGACAATTTTTCTAAGTTATATAATCATATATGAGCATGTTAGCCAAGTTTCATGTTAATCGGAGGTCCGTAGCATAGTAAACATTTTACGTCAAAAGATCAAAGCAAACAGCCCATTTTAGTGTATCAGGACGGTGTCCCAAAAATCAGGACGGTGTCCTGATATGAAGAGTGGGACGGCGTCCCAAATATCAAGACGGCGTCCCAATTGCCTTCCAGGCCCTGTTTGCTGAATTTCTCAAGTGCACGACCCAAACTTCAAACAATCACAATTTATGATCCGCAAACAATTAGAACATGTATTTTATATCATCGGAAAGCTATTTCGACAAGGAATACAACTAACCACATATCATAAATCAAAATCATCATTTAAGACAACAAAAACCTCGTCGAAAGTTCGTTAAACGTTCCAAATCAAGGTTTCAAGTTCATCAATTGCAATTTAAGTTTCGGGAATCCAATTTATACATATGATATGCCGTTTTGAAGGTAATGAAACATGTAATACAACTAAATACTTACTAACAACATTTCATGGCATTCAAATCATCAAAAGTTCATTTAAAGTCTATCAAACTCTAACGAAAATTCACAAAAATCAATAGTCATGAGTTTGATGTTTCCTTAATCAACCTATACATCAAAACGAAGCTAAAGATACTAGTAACACTTTTAAAACATGCACTTTAACAATCTAACAACATTTGATCATCCAAAATCAAGGATTTAGCAAGAAATTTTCATATTGAACTAGTTACTCCAAAAACAACGAATCGGGCATACAAATTACATACACGACATCACAATGAGCCATAGACACTAATTAACAACTTTATAAGTCAAGAACACGAATTTAAAGAAATCTAGTGTTTTAGAAATGTTACCCAAAATCGAAGTAGTTAGCATCAAATCGAAGAGGATGATGAGAGGATCAAGAATATGTAGTTTGTTTTGATGTTTACTTCCTTGGTGAGATTTGGATGATGATTTTATGTTTGAGAAATGCGAGAGTTTGAAAGTATCAAAAATGGAAAAGGGAGGATGAATGAAAGGGATGAAGGAGGTTGACTCTTTGACCTAGTCAAAAGTTTGATACTTTGGCAAGTTTGGTCCCTCAACTTTGAATCGGGTGCGGAAAATAACCGAACGAATTATTTTAAGTTACACGGGAGTACGGGAGATATTAAAATCCGATAACGAAAATATTTAAAATGTTACATAACAAAGGATACGAATTTAGATACGAAGGGTATTATTTAAAAAGAAAAAGACGGGCGTTAAAATAATTTAACGGAAAAATGCGGGATGTTACATTATCCACACCTCAAAAGAAATTTCGTCCCGAAATTTAGTTGAAAGTAGTAGTCGATATCTCCTACTCGAGACTTTACGTTGTCAATGCTATGAATAAGTGAAAGTACGTCCTTGAGTGTTCTCATGAATTTAGATAGTCAGGGTTTTACGTTGTATTAAGGTTTGGTTTTACGATCCCCAGTTTCAACTGGTTTTCCCCTATGAAGAGAAGTTTGTCATCAATAGTTGATGTATCTAGCAGGATTGCACGTTCCTGTTCCGCAGGACACGTTTCTAAGTTTGTTACACGAAAAGTAGGGTAAACGGAAACTTAATTGCATCGGAAGTTCTAAACGGTAGGAAGCGGTTCCAATACGCCCCAAGGTTTCAAAAGGTTCAATATTGCAGATATAGCCTTTCTCGATTTCCTAAAATGGATTTCACCTTTCCAAGGTGCGGTTTCTCAATATTACGCGATTACACACTGGGATTTGTGAGGTTTTCATCTAAGTTTGGTATAACTCTTCTGGCGATCATGGGTTGTCTCTAGCCCTCCTCGGACTCGAACGATCTCAATTGTTGTTTCTTGATGGAGTTTAGATTCGGCAATTTGCTTGCCACATGCTTTGGTTAAATGAACAGGGGTATGACATTAGCGGTCATTTAGGGTTTCGGAAGTACTGCGTTAATATACGAGTGATAGCTGTCGTCGTAAAAGGAACTACTAAAGGTGACAATACCAGTCTGTAACATGTCTTTCCAAGATTGAATCGTACATTTGCTCGGTTCGTCGGTTGTGGGAGATACGCGGTACGTATGTCCAAGTGGGTTTCCAAGTTTTCTTGCAAAACTAGAAGCGATACGAGTATTTTGATCCGAGGTAATTGGCAATGGTACACCGTGTTAGAATAGGATCTCTTAAGATATGTTTGAACAAGTCAGTTAGGGTTCGAAAAAAAAATGTTCGTTAGGACTATTCACCCTCGTGGCGAATACTAAGGTAATATGAGGAATTTCTCTATCCATGGAGAAATGTTACAAGGAGTTCCCTTAAACGGAAGTGCGAGCGATAAAGATAGGAGTGAAACGAGGACTTAGAATAGGATGAGCTTACATCTCGAGGTTGCCATAACGTGCCTCTAGTTGTCAAAAAAAAAATTAAAGTCTGAAAGAGAAACGAGATAGTACACGTAATTGTATAGTTCGGGGTTGAATAATGGTTGGACGATTATCAGCAACGCAAGGGCGTTAAGTCAAAGAAGAGTGAAGTATCGTTGGATTGTGTGTTATCTTAAATTCCAGTAATATCAGACGGTAACGGTGAAATAACATAGGTATGTAGTGTGGTACGTGATGACGAGAAAGTTGATCGGATCCACAATTTAGTATTCGAATTCTTCGCGCAAAATAACGAATTTTAGTTACGTTGATTTTGAGTCGAGAGAGTATGCCTTTCGGCGTTCAAGTAGAAATATTTCCATGTTTGAGTTCCATCTAGTGCTATACGAATTTAGCTAGGAAGGTTGGTGTGAAGAATCACGTTCAAGGCTCAGACATGAAGAGGTTTAAAGTTGTGTAACACGAGAAAAGTCAGAAATGAATCTTCGATAACAACCGGTGAGATCTAAGATTTTTACGAATACAAGTCTGAGTTGGGAGAGTTTCCTGATTACATGTGGCTTGATTTCGAGATTGATTGTAACGACCTGACCATAAACATCATGGTCTAGAAAATTGGACTTCGTTCAACAGAAATTCTCACTCAGAGACTTTGGTATAGAGTTGCTCTTTTCTCAAAAGTTCGAGCGGGAGATGGTGATGTTGTTCGTTTTCCTTCTTTACTTGGATAGGTCAAGATATCATCTATAAATACGATAACGAATTAGTCTATATGAATTTGCATACGCGGTTCGAGAGGTTTGTGGATACGGGCGTGCCTTGGATAAATCGAATGGTACCAAGAGAGATTTACAACTAACGTTGTGAGTTCGGAAGATGGCTTAGGAGACATCGTCTCCCTTAACCCCCAATTGGTGATAACCGGAACGGAGGTCGATTTGGAATACACACGAGTTTCACGCAAATAATCATGAGGTCATGGATACGAGGAAGTGGGTATCGGTTTCCAACCGAAAATTATTTAGTTCACAAAAATCCATACATAATTGTAGGAAAGAAAGAAAAAAAAAAATTTCTCCTTAACGAATAGGTTTTGAGCTCCTTAGTTCTATAGGTGTCAAGTCATAATTCTTAACGTATATCCTCTGATAAAATTTATAGGCACACAATATATTCCGTTGGTCACTTAAATTGCCTAAGTAGTGTCTAGGGAAAAAGTGGAGTGCAAAGAGCACGAGTCAAAGACTTGGTTATAAAACGTCTAGCGGTAATGGAATCGAATAAGTATGAAGTATACGGTTTGTTGTGAAGAAACGTACCCGTTACTAGTCCATCGTCGTTCCGGGCATCCTAGGTGTCGATGTTGAAGGTTCAACGGCGTGCGTTGGGGTTGATTTTCTTATTTGGGCACACATTCCTAAAATGACCCAGTTGGCCACATTCGAAGCAAGCACCCGTTCTGTGTGCGTTGGGCATCTTTCGAGCGACGGGTCCTTGGCGCCGGTGGCAAAACCTGCCACATCCTTCAAAGTGATGCTTGTGGCATTCGTTACAAAAAGGTAGTTTTCCGGCATAGCCTTTCTTGTCGTTGGAGGTAAAAGGCTTCTTGGCGGGGTTGTTGTTATTGTTGTGGTTGCTTGATTGAGAGGCTTCCCATGTTCTTTTGTTGTTACTCGGGTGGTTCTCGACCATTGGTGCCGGTGCTTCCATTTCATTCACCGTTTCTAAGGCTTGGCGGGCCATTGTTAAAGCCTCTTGTAGGTTAGTGGGTTGAGATGTCATTACCTTGTGTTGAATGCTCTTAGGGAGGCCATCCATGTAAAGTTCGACTCTTAGGGATTCGGGAGTCATGAGATTTGGACACATCGAGACTAGTTCGGTAAACCGTTGATTATAAGCTTCGAGGTCATTTCCGACCGTTTTTAAATTCCTTAGACCCTGTTCGAGCCTTCGAGTCTCGTCGCGCGGGAAGTATTCGGTGATCATTCTTTCTCTTAATTCGGTCCAAGAGAGTGTGTGGGCTTCATCGCTTCCCACTAATTGTACATACGTGTTCCACCATGAGAGAGCAATACCGGTGAAAGTGAGGGTGGAAAACTTGACCTTATCTTGGTCTCGACAACCGCTTGTGTTAAAAACGGTCTCCATTTGTTCAAACCATCGGGTGAGAGTAACCGGTCCCCCGGTTCCATCGAAAGTGGGAGGATTGTACTTCATGAAGTTCTTGTAGGAGCAACCTTCGATTGAATTACCGGCTCCATGATTGTTGTTGTTAGAAAAGTGATCGGCCACGGCCGTACCCACGGCGGTGGTTATCATTCGTTGAAGAGCTTGTTCTAGAGTTTCGAGAGGAGTATTGTGTTGACCTTGGTGAGCCATTGTTCCTTCATGAGACAAGAATATCGTTGGTTAGTATTTTCAACAATACTAACCGTGGCATGGAATAAGGATAGAGAAAAATTTTCCTTGACTCGCCTTAAATTCTCTATGTCATAATGTCGGAACGTCCATGTGAATCACCGTAATATAATCCCGGAAATTATATTACCCTGATTCTCATGTGCATTTAACATTACTTCATAAAGTCAAGGTGGCGCATCAACAAAATTTATCAACGTAAGATCAAGATCGAATACGAGTTAGATATGATAGAAGAGTTCGAGTATAAATGCACAATTAGTCAAATAATTCCTACTTCAGTCTATATGCCGGTTGTAGTCTAGATTCACCTATGTACCCTATGACTTGGGGTGGACACAAATGAACTCTAAATCCCTACAACCAAGGCTCTGATACCACTTGTAGTGACCCCGACAAATCGTCAAGTGACGGCGTCGGCTACGTGGGTCCCATTACCTGATTATAAGTCTTTTAGATAACTTTTGACCAAAATATGTCGCCTTCATTTCAAAATAAAGATTGTTTCAAAGTTTACAAGAATTGTTCAACCAATAGTTAAGTTACAACGTTATAATACGAATGAAATCTAGGCGACACGGTTTAAAGTAAAGTCAAAAGACGCTCCATGAAATGCACGTATACTCGACATCCAATGCAAGTATCAAATAATGAGCGGAAGCATGTTTCACATATCGTGTAAGACCTGAGAAAAACATAGAAATCTGTCAACAAAAACGTTGGTGAAATCATAGGTTTAAGTAAGTAAGTGAGTAAAAGTAAGTAAGTCGAACCACAAGGTTTGCAAAGTTGAAATAATAGTAATACATTCTAAAAGTTAATATTCACGAGCACCCAATTATCAAAGCTTAACATTCCATCCATTGTATACCCCATCCATAGTGCTAGAACAAACACTGATTCTCGAAAATATATTTCATCCGTAGACGGTAGCGAACCGTCAGAGATGAGGGTTGTCAACCCATATGGCCATATAACATAAGTTCTCGCTTACACCCGTCAAGTGTAACTAATGATAATCGAATTGAGGATTTTTGTTCTAAACTCGTATGTAGAATGTTTGTTTTCCCGTTCTTGTGTTCACTTAGTTCAAAAGAATCGTTTATGTTTTCTCATCCCAAATATAAGTTCAAAAAGAGTAAAAGTGGGACTATGATCTCACCTTGAGTGCGAGAGTTATAAAAGTACTTCAACAAGTAAACGCGTGCAAAGACAAGGCTAGTCTTGACCTAAACATATAGGTTATATCAATAACGGTAAACACAAACGGTCAAAGATGTTCAATTAGTCCTATGGCTCGTTACGACTCGATTATATTAACATGTGAATCAACTAGTCAAGTTTCATGCAAGATACAAGTAAATAATCATGTTAGAAAGGTTGCATAAGTATTTGGTTAAGTTTGACAAAAAGTCAAACTTGGTCGGGTCAAAGTCAACGGAAAAGTCAACGGGGTCGGGTTGGGTATCCGACAATTTTTCTAAGTTATATAATCATATATGAGCATGTTAGCCAAGTTTCATGTTAATCGGAGGTCCGTAGCATAGTAAACATTTTACGTCAAAAGATCAAAGCAAACAGCCCATTTTAGTGTATCAGGACGGTGTCCCAAAAATCAGGACGGTGTCCTGATATGAAGAGTGGGACGGCGTCCCAAATATCAAGACGGCGTCCCAATTGCCTTCCAGGCCCTGTTTGCTGAATTTCTCAAGTGCACGACCCAAACTTCAAACAATCACAATTTATGATCCGCAAATAATTAGAACATGTATTTTATATCATCGGAAAGCTATTTCGACAAGGAATACAACTAACCACATATCATAAATCAAAATCATCATTTAAGACAACAAAAACCTCGTCGAAAGTTCGTTAAACGTTCCAAATCAAGGTTTCAAGTTCATCAATTGCAATTTAAGTTTCGGGAATCCAATTTATACATATGATATGCCGTTTTGAAGGTAATGAAACATGTAATACAACTAAATACTTACTAACAACATTTCATGGCATTCAAATCATCAAAAGTTCATTTAAAGTCTATCAAACTCTAACGAAAATTCACAAAAATCAATAGTCATGAGTTTGATGTTTCCTTAATCAACCTATACATCAAAACGAAGCTAAAGATACTAGTAACACTTTTAAAACATGCACTTTAACAATCTAACAACATTTGATCATCCAAAATCAAGGATTTAGCAAGAAATTTTCATATTGAACTAGTTACTCCAAAAACAACGAATCGGGCATACAAATTACATACACGACATCACAATGAGCCATAGACACTAATTAACAACTTTATAAGTCAAGAACACGAATTTAAAGAAATCTAGTGTTTTAGAAATGTTACCCAAAATCGAAGTAGTTAGCATCAAATCGAAGAGGATGATGAGAGGATCAAGAATATGTAGTTTGTTTTGATGTTTACTTCCTTGGTGAGATTTGGATGATGATTTTATGTTTGAGAAATGAGAGAGTTTGAAAGTATCAAAAATGGAAAAGGGAGGATGAATGAAAGGGATGAAGGAGGTTGACTCTTTGACCTAGTCAAAAGTTTGATACTTTGGCAAGTTTGGTCCCTCAACTTTGAATCGGGTGCGGAAAACAACCGAACGAATTATTTTAAGTTACACGGGAGTACGGGAGATATTAAAATCCGATAACGAAAATATTTAAAATGTTACATAACAAAGGATACGAATTTAGATATGAAGGGTATTATTTAAAAAGAAAAAGACGGGCGTTAAAATAATTTAACGGAAAAATGCGGGAAGTTACAAGTTCGGTTCGTTCCATAATGATACAGCTGAGTTTAATGCTATATATATTTTAAACTATATTTGTATATGAATATATTTATATAAGTAGTATTATTATTATTAAAAGGGGGTTTTACCGTTTAGTGACCGGTTTGTCAATTTTATGTCTTAAGTCACAATTAAAACTTAATGTAAAATATTAAATATAAATACAACTTAATGTAAAGTGTAATGTAAATGACGATAAATAAAAGTGTGATAATTAAAAGTGCGATAATTAAAATGACGATAAATAAAAGTACGATGAGATATAAATTAAGAGAATTATGCTTAATTAAACTTCCGTAATCATGATGTTTGACGTGTTGATTTTTATTTATTACCATGGGGTAATTGTCCTTTTTCCTGGATTATTCGATATATCCATTTGGTTTTGTCCATAATAGTCCATCGGTCATAATTATAAAGTGCGAGAGTCTTCGCCAAATTAACCTTATACCCGAAGTCAAATATTTCAACTAATTGGGGATTCGAACTGTAACAAGGTCTTAATACTTTGTTTAATGAATACACCAGGTTATCGACTGCGTGTAATCTAAGGTTTTAATACTTTGTTAACAATTACACCAATTACCCTTGAATGTAATCCACCCCTGTTTTAATGAGTCCAGTGACTATTAATCCATCCCCGTGTCTGGTCAAATGAACAATTATTAGTATTTATAGATATCCCGCCCACCGTATCCAGTCAAGCGTATGTGGTTATATATAAACACGTCAAATTATAAATCTCTATATTAAATCAATGAGATATCATTTAATTAGTATAAAGCCCATTAATAGCCCATAGTCCTATTTCCACAAGTGTCGGTCTTTTGTCCAAACCCCAATTATGGTCCAAAACCCAATAACCCTGTCTTTAATATTTAGTCCAACATCACGATTACTTCAGCTTAAATAAGCATAATAATAACTTAGCTACGAGACATTAATTTTAAAAGGTTGAACATAACTTACAATGAGTATTAATCGCGTAGTGTTACACGGACAGAATTTCGACTTACAAACTTAAAACATTCGCCACTATAACCTTATTATTATTAACTTAATATTAAAATTATAATTATAAAATATAAATATAAATATATATTGAGAGATAGAGAGTAATTGATTGAATATGGTGTACATAAACTCGTCAAATTCGCTGCTATTTATAGGACTTGGCCATGTACAGTGATCCATACGATCGCATGGATTTAAAGCCTCCAGGCCATGTGATCACATGGCCGACTTCCACTGGTCACTATGCATTAAAAACGTGGGCTGCTCGTATATTTTAATATATAATATATATATAATTTAATATAATTATATATATATTATATTATATTCTTGTGCATCATTGACTTATAATTTTAGGTCCGTTGACTTGCGCGTTGATAGTTGGTTCATATCCCGGTTCCGGATTTTCGAACGTCCTTTCGTACGATTTAATATCTTGTACTTTGCGTTTCGCGACTCGTACTCTTGTAACTTTTAGACGTTTCTCAGCAATAATTTGAACCACTTGGATTGTACTTTGTATTTTTTAGCTTTTTGGTCGTTTGCGTCTTCAAATCGTCGAATCTATCTTTTGTCTTCACCTTTTATTATTTTAACGAATATCACTTGTAAATAGAATAATTGTAACAAAGAGCTTGTCTTTCTTGAAGGATAATGCTATGAAATATATGTTCATTTTTAGCATTATCATATATTCCCACACTTGAGCGTTGCTTGTCCTCAAGCAATATTGAACTTGAATATGACTTTACTAGAATCACTTCTTTATTCTTCACACTTTGTACATCAGTGATTTTAATACGGCGGTATGAATAATGATAGTAGCGTTGTGGTTTACAGTCCCACATGACTATAAAAATTTAGATCCTTTAGGAAATTGGATCTTTATGAAAATATTTTATCTTTTGAAAATTCATTCTAGCTTTTACCCTAGATAAGTTTTTCGGAATAACCTGTGACGACTCGGGAATTTTCGACTAAATTTAAACTTAATCTTTATATATTTTCGACACGATAAGCAAAGTCTGTAATGTTGGGATTCAAAAAGTTTGAACTGTTTCATATATTCAATTGACCTTCGACTGCTCTCGACGATTCACGAACAATTAATTGTAAATAGATATGTGTGTATGTATATTTAAATAATAATTAGAAATATAATATGAAGTATTATATGATGTTGTTATTAAAAATTAATAAAAATAAAGATATGATATTATAATAATTATTATTTAAAATATATCTCTATGTATAAATTAAGTATATTAAAAATAAATATTAAATGTTTGTAATACTCGTTTGATGTCTGATTGATATTAAGCAAGTTAAATTCAAACTTATGTGATTTTAAAATAAACGGTGATCCAAAAATGAGTTCTATAAATTTTAGGCTTATTAAAAATGTATTTAGGAACTATTTGTTAAGTTTTAACACTTTTTATATTTCACCCATAAATGAGAGGGACAGTTGATGTAATTTCTTATTTAATAGTCAATGATCGAATTTTATACCATAATGACCAAAATAAATAAATATAATTAATATGAGATTTTTCTGAACACTTTTATTTGCCACTGAGTAATCAACGGAGCCCGTTCGTGAAAACTATAGGCATATATTAACAAATCTAGATTTCTGTTTAAATTGATAGAACACGTTTTAATTATTATTATATTTATGTTATTACTTTATGAGTTATAATGAGTTAAAGAAGAATAAATTAATGAATCTGTGAATATTAAAAGTGGATTACACTGCTTACAAATCTCTTTCTGTTTCCTATCAATTCATGAGTCCAATTAAGTTACTGTGATTGATTGAGCACTTGCATGGTTCATTTAAATAATATTAGTATTATTATGTGCAGTGTACTTAATTGTTTATATATATATCATATACATATATCTTCTTGGATACCTTCACAACCCGAACACCATTCTACATTTTTTTTTTCTGTTTCTATCTTCGATTACCACTAGTCGAACATCATTGTTAATCGGTCATGAATCCGTCTCAGACCAAATATTACTACCACCTTGATAACCAACCAGGAACACAACCATTTCACCAACTTCAAACCCGAAACCCACTTCAACATTATTCTTCTCCCTCACAACAATCGACCACCACCATCATTGTTACCTTTCTGTTACGTTATCCTATTTCTCTTAATGTTTTCGATTCAAGCAACCGGAAACAAACCAACCATCACCACCATCGGCTTTAAGCCGATTATCATCAACCAACCATCACCATTAGAATTCACATAAACAACAACTTCAATCGATCACCCAAACATTAGAACCACCGGTAACCATGTCCACCCATCATCAATCTATAACCCCCATCACCACGCAACCCATCTCAACCACCATTTTAACGTCATATTTTTTTTTGTTTTCATATCAAGATTCAAAACCACCGTCCTCCACCATCATCTTCGTAACCCTTTTATTCCAATCGATCATTATCCAACTATTGCAGCCGTTATATTTTTTTTTCATCTCTCTGTCGCTGTCAAAGGTGAAGAAGGCAACGGATTTTTTTTATTTGTCAAATAATGGAATCAGTAATCTGTCATGGGATTTCAATGCAACATGGGCCGAAGTATTTGGTTGTTGGATCTTCAATATATTGTTGGGCTTAGATTGTTGTTGGGCCGAAGGGTTTGGCCAAGTTGTGTGAAAAACGGGTTATATGGGTAAGGGTCGAAATATTAAACAGAAACACAGAATGGTGCAAATGGTTAGGAGAGTTGTTAGATTACCAGGAGATTTTGGGTTCAATTCTCGTTTGGAGCATATATATATATATATATATATATATATATATATATATATATATATATATATATATATATATATATATATATATATATATATATATATATATATATATATATATATATATATATATATATATATATATTCATATTCTAGAAGAAGAAATTAGGAATAAACAGATACAAGATATATAGATATAAGATGAGATATATTCAGAAAAACTAACATGGAGGAATGGTTAATGGGGTGTGTTTGTGAACGGGAGGTCACGAGTTCGAGTCCGGTTCGTGACAATACATTTTTTTTAAAGCTCCTTATGAGGTAGTCATTTAATTTCCTTATTACTTTTATTATTATTATTGTTATTATTATTATTATTATTATTATTATTAATATTATTGTTATCCTTAATTATTGTTATTATTATTATTATTATGTTAACATAAATATTAGGATTAGTATTATTATCATTTTTTTATGTTATTGAGTACTATCACTAGGTATTATTAGTGTTATCAATAGTATTGCTAAAATTGATATAAGTATTATTAACACATTTAAAATTTGTAATATCATTATTATCATTATTATTATTATAAGTATTATCTTATTATTATTATTATTATTATTATTATTATTATTATTATTATTATTATTATTATTATTATTATTATTAAGATTATCCTTTTCAGTGCTAGTATCATTAAAACTTATTATCATTACTAACAACTCTATTAAAGTTATTATTAAAACAAAAAGTACTAAGATTATTAATAATATCAATATCATTATTATAAAAAGTATTATTTTTTATGAAAAATAACATTTTACCTTATCATTATCATAATTAGCAATAACAATAAAATTAATATTTTTACATTTACAATCATTAATATCATCATCATTATTATTATTATTATTATTATTATTATTATTATTATTATTATTATTATTAATAAAACTATTAATATTATTAACTTATAAATAATATTAAGTATTATAATTATTTTTTTTTACCACTATTAATATTATTGTAGTATTATCATAACCATTATTATTAATATAAAAATGATATATTTAAATATATATAACATAACAAAAATTAATATTTTTATATACAAAATGAATATATGAAACAGATATATAAAAATGATATAACTAATAAATCTATATATTTGTTCAATTACAACTATGCATATTAATAAATATACAAATGATATAGGTTCGTGAATTCGAGGTCAACCCTACACTTGTCAAGTGACGTCATATGTATTTTTACTACAAAATACAGTATGGTGAGTTTCACTTGCTCCCTTTTTCTCTTTACATTTTTGGGACTGAGAATACATGCGCTGCTTTTATAAATATTTTACAAAATAAGCACAAGTTCATGAAACTACATTCTATGATTGTTTTGTTATACTGGATATCTGTATTTATTATTATTATGCTTGGTAACCTAAGAATTAGTGAAAAACACTAATTGACGTGAATCCTAAAGGTAGATCTACGGGCACCAACCACCCCCATTTTTGAATAGTGGAAATGCTTTAGTACTTCGAAGGGTTCTTGCCAGATATCTTAAGCACTCTATGTTAAGGTCGGTTACCAGGCGACTCATCGTATGAATGATTTTTGCAGTTGTAATGATCCTGCGCATTTAATTAAATGAAATCTTGTGGCTTATTATATATTATGATTATTAAATATTATGATTAAACCTATGAACTCACCAACCTTTTGGTTGACACTTTAAAGCATGTTTATTCTCAGGTATTAAAGAAACCTTTCGCTGTGCATTTGCTCATTTTAGAGATATTACTTGGAGTCATTCATGACGTATTTCAAAAGACATTGCATTCTAGTCATTGAATTCATCAAGATTATTATTAAAGTCAATTATAGTTGGATATATTATGAGATAGTATGCATGTCGTCAACTTTCGATGTAATGAAAGATTGTCTTTTCAAAAACGAATGCAATGGTTGTAAAAATGTATCATATAGAGGTCAAGTACCTCAAGATGTAATCAATTGTTATGAATCGCTTATAATCGATATGGACTTTGTCCGGATGGATTAGGATGGGTTATCACATAACCCTTCACCGGTGTTTGCAAAATATTTTTGTGGGTTTTATGGGTTTCAGATTTGAAAATTTTAGCTCAAAACTTATGGTTTTGTGTCATCCACTTGCTAACCTTGTATTAGGAAAGCAACACGTCCAGTATACTTGCTCTGTATATTACCTTTCGGTAAACTACCGTCCGATTGTAAAGGAAAGCGTTGAACAAGCAACTCTTAAGGCAATGTCTAATGACATGTAGATGTTCATGGTCCTTAACGTGTCTGATGCAATTACTATCCTTTGTAGGAGCAATAGTAAAGATCATCCTATAGTTTTTTGGTCTGGCACAAGGTCCTGTCTTCGATCATGCTATGCAACCACCGTTCTTACGGTTGACACCCGATTTGGTTCAGGTGACCTAATGAATCTCGGTGAATTCTTAGGATTTTACGCTCAATGGTAATGAACGCATTGAAAATGGGTTTTTCTGGAAAACAATTCGGTTTGTAATTTGATCAATATTTTCTCGTTCAAGCTCGAGTTTAGATATCATCGAATTCCATGAGTTTGAATTCTCAATCTTTAAGGTCAATCTCAAGGATTGAGTAATATCAGGCTTAAATGCTGATTTTTAATCTTTTAAGGAGATTATCCTTTCTGGGGATCTGATTCATTAGTCTTATAAGCTAATTTGCACAGTGCCCCCCATTGTACGAGACAGATCCTCTCATGGATAGGATAAGTCTGACCACATGGTGACCCTGTTTGATGCCGAGGTCCGTGGATTTCCAGCTGATTTTCGAGAAAACTTTTCATGGTTTTTCGTAGACTCTACAACTGGTCTGGACGACAACTTCTTGACCTAAATCAAGAAGCGCGTGTCTTTTTTTCGGAAGACTTTACTTCCTTTTAAATTCTATTTATATTACAATAAACAGGGTAAAACTGATTAATATTGTCCAAAACAAAAGTATCTTTAATTATTTGTACAAAAATATGTGATATATGTTCTAAATAACTTGGTAAATTTTTCCCACACTTGGCTTTTATTTTTCTTTCTTTGCCTTTTTATTCTCTTCTATTCCATTTTAAATGAATTCAAGCGTTTTGAGTTGTTTCTCAATTTATGTCCTTTCCGAGGTAACAATAAGTTCGGTGTTATCACCTAGTTTTATCGTTCATAAATATGTATAAACATGATTTTGAGTTCATTTAGTTGAAATTTTTTTAAAAATTTTACTAGAAGTGGGTAGTCAGTATATAAGACTAGGGATGTTCTTTATTATCACAGAGCACTAGATTCTAATACAACTACTGCGTTACTAGTAAAGTTTTACGGTGGCTATTAAACCAAATGTATAAGTCAAATTTTAAAACCGAAAGAATTTAATCCCTTCCCACACTTAAGATCTTGCAATGCCCTCATTCGCAAGAAATCAGTAACAATTTAAATTATTGAGGGTGATTAGCGTAGAAAAATGATTAAATTTTACCAAAGTTTCCAAACATATTGTTGTTTGTTTGAATTATAAATGGTGCACTTCATTTGTTTATTCACGCAGTTGTTATATCACATTTATTTTGCGTCTTGTCGTCAAAATTAGTTGCTTTTGCTGAACTTAATGCCAGTCTTTGAAAGCTCGCTGTTTTACCCTGTTGTGCACATGAAATAAAATATATACAATACAAATATAAATATGCATGGTATTTTGAAATGGGACTTAATATCCCACTTTCAAATTACAAAAATGAAATATTAGTACAAAATAATACAATTGTTAAACATTACATAAAAGTATCAAAATGTTAAATGTTTAACATAAATAGATAAAAATAATAAAAGATAAGAAATCACCAATGGAACACTATTGATTTGGATAGGAATTCCAGTTCATATCATCGCCCGGGTTCCATGGTTGGTGATAGGTATCCTGATAGGCTTGATTGGGGTCGTATAGGTTAAAGGGTGGTCGCATGTCAGGTTGATGTGGTGGATAGAAAGCAGGCCGAGTCGGGATGTAGTTATGTTGTACTTGATATGATAGCTGGATCATGATTTGGTGCTGATGAACTTGCCAGCTATCGTGTTGGCGTCACCTGGATTGCTCATACTCATCCGCGGCTCTCCACTGCTCATACTGATGATGCCTAGCCTGGCTATTCATTTCCACCTCATCTACATGCTGGAAGACATCAGTATAACTATCCCTAATGACATCCCTAATGTCATTTGCTTCCTCCATCTCCTCATCCGAACCCCTCTCTACCTGTGGATGGTTGCCCTGATATGGTATTGGCATATTGTGCCTCCGTTTTAATACCTTTGCACCTTGATAAACCTGCAAACCTATAGTATCGGTTTGTTCCTCAACCACCATCATTGGACCCCCGTGTTCCTTATCTACACCTAAATACTCTCCAATGAGAGTAACAAAAATTCCTCCTCCTATTATTCCCCCGTCCTGTATACCTTCCACAACTTTGGATAAATAATACCCAACACAGTAGGGGATATTAATAAAGCCTCTAGTGTCTCGAATGCACTTAAGGTAGAATAAATTGTTTAGGGTCACTTTCTCCTTGTTTCTACCTCTTTGTGTAATCGAGTTTGCTAAAAATCTACAAATTATGTGAAGCTCTGCCTTATTAATATCTAAATAGGAGTGTCTTCCTCCCCGTGTAAACACATTAAAATTTGACATACGCCTCCATATGGCGTTAGCGTCAAAATCTCTATCTACCCTCTCACCTTGATAAATTAAAGCTGTACAATCAGGTGATAATAATTCAGCGGGGGTGCAAATCTGTAAAGCCCTAGCCATGTCTATCATGGACATCCTGTACATCATACCTCCAAGTAAAAATCTAAGAAAAGTCTTATCGTCTAACCTATCTACATCCTTATTTAAGGCTATAGTACTCATTAGCTCAACACACCACTCCTTATATACAGGCCTACGAGTGGTAAATAAACGTTCCCAAGCAGGAAAAGAAGAGTTGACATACCTTTGGATTAGTAATAGCCTAACTGAGTTAGCTAGGTTGACTCTTTTCAAAGGCTCCCAATCTATTACCCTTGGTATTTCCACATTTTTAGTGCAAGGCTTAAATTTGTTACGTTGGTACGTTGGGTAATCTCTCCAGCTTCTATCAAATCTTAGATTGGGATGTAACTCATGTTCATAAATTCTTGAGTGTTCTATTACATGGTGAACGGGAAATATTATGTAGGCAATAAAAAATTGTGGTTCTAGTTCATAGTATGGCACGTGTTGATCATAATGTTGTTGTTGTTCAGGTTGTGGTTCCAGTTGCGGTTCTTGATCAGGTTGTATAGACGATGATGCACCGTCTGTATCTGTATTTCTCTTCAAAACACATTAAACACAAAATTTGTGCATCCAAATATGCATTAATGTTAGCAAAATAACAAATTAAAACAATTACAATAACATGTTTAATCCATATTAAACTTATACTCATTTTCATATTTTTATCAATTCTACAATTTTTCAAATAAGCATATATGAAAAGGTATACAAAGTTCATAAGCATTCAACTCAAATAACATGTTAAAATAACCATTACTAGCAATTAAACAAGTTTCAAATGGCATTTATATCAAATAATCAAGTTCATGAATTTTAGACTTAAAAAGTCCACTTTGATGCTCAAAAATCATGTTTAGGATCAAGGTTTGGATCATTTAGTAACCTAAACATGTTACAATACTTAATTTAGCAATAATTCATAACAAAAATCGGCCATAACCTGTTTATATCAAAAAGCCCCAAATTGCTCAAGAACACAAACCCTAGATTTCTAAAAATTTTGAAGTTTAAGGCTTCAAATCATGTTAAATAGCATCAATCTAGGTTATACAAGCATAGTATATGAATAATTTAACTCTAATTACACTAGAAATTATCAAATCAAATTAGGTAAAAGTTTGCTCAAGAACACTATAATTCGAATTTAAAGAGTTTTAGGGGTGGAATCGTTACCTTCTTTGAAAAACTTCTGAACAAACGCATGATTAGAACGGATTATAGCAAGAAATTTGGTTGATTTTGATGAAAAATTGAAGATTTGAGGTGATTATGTGTGTTTGTTCGTGAATGTGTGTCTAAATGTAGGGAGACAGAGAGCACCTCGCTGCTTTTTGTTTCTGTCCAGATTTCTGGTGCCATGCGATCGCATGGCTATGCTGTGCAAACCTCATGCGATCGCATGAGGTCTATTTTTTTTTATATAAAATCTTTAACTAGTAAAACAAGAATTAATAAAATTTTTAAAATTTTGTTTCTTTTTATATTGAGTTCGTTTCGGTACGTTGACCTAGTTCGTCACTCGGAAAAATTTTAAAATTTTCCATTTTTAAAGCGTTGTTTTAAAAGCAACGATTTTTGAGTTTTTTTTTTTTTTAATGTTTTTGGCATACTTTAAATCAATAAGATTAAAAATAATGATAATAAAATTTCTCGTCCCGCCCTCGGGTAAAGCAATTTCGGTTCAGCGACCTAGTCTTCAACTCAAGATGAATTTTAGATATCAAATTTTTAAATTAATGAAATAAAGTAAATTTTTATTTTTAAATTCACACCAAACTTAAATTTTAAAATGCATAAAATTTCATAGAAATATTATTAATATTTATATACATTAATTTTACAAACTTATATTTAAAAATAGGGTAAAAATAAAATAAAAATATTTTTGTTCTTTTATCCCACTTTAATCAATCAAATATTTACAAAAATATACGTCCCTCTTTTTGGGTAAAGTAATTTCGGCTGTATTACCTAGTTTTACTCATGATGAATATTTGAAATATTTTGGATTGAGTGATTAAAGATATTTATACCTTATAAATAAACGGTAAATTTCGCAGTCATGAACTAAATTTTGTTTGATATCAATAATTTCGGTTTCGCATACCTAATTTTATTGAATATCAATTTAATACTTTATAGCGAACGATTCAACGTTTATTATCAAAAGGTTAAAAGCAATAAATAAAAACTGTACATACTTACCTGTGAGATAGAATTCTCAGAGACCTGCTTTAGTTGACTCATAGGAGAGTCGTTCGACTTGGTTTTCCATAGCTACATAAGCGTAACCTCGAATTTTCAATAACTTTTCTTCTAAAAATATGAATGGTCCTTCTCTGCATAGAGTAACAAATTCAGAATTGGAATGTGTTTGATTGTTCGAACATTTACCTTCGTGTTACCATTTTCTGCATTTATGACCTCTTTTAAGGTGTCGTGCTCTTCTGTTTGTTGCGGATTTTTATTTTCCTTTACCAAAATGTGTCTTATTATGATTCTTCCTGAGTTCTTTCCTTACTTCGTCCATTTTTCCTCTTATAAATGATACCAGTTCACTCGGGAAAGTGTTATTATTACGTTTAGTAATCATAGAGTGTAGTAGTAGACCATGGTTCAGATCAAAGAAATTCTTCATCTCGTAAAACCTAAAAGAAATAAAAATTCAGAATGGAGGGAGAAGACTAGTTCTTTAGGGTCTGCTAGGGAAAGACCATTCGGATTCCATTTTCGAGAATTACACAAAAACAGAAAATCTAACCTTAGATAGCATTATATTATCCTTTAAAACATTTGAATCTCCCCACACTTAGCTAGCTGTGGTGTCGAACTTGTGATTAACTTCATTATTAATTTCAATTGGAACATTAACAACTTGCATATCTCTGACTTTTGCTTCAAGCCATTTATGGATTTCCTCTGTAACATTCACAAATTCAATTAATATAGCCTTTTCTTTAGGCGACAAATTAGATACTAATCGGTTACATAACTTAAAGTTCCCCTTAATCCTAGCATCTTGAATCTGTTTATAAAGTTTCTTCGTTGAACTGTTAAAAACGGGTTCATTTAATTTTGTATCAACAACGGGGTTCTTTGTTATCAGGTCATCATTGGGTGTTGCTTCATTTTCCCCACACTTAGGCATTTTTATTGGTTCAACAGTTTTGGTTGGTGAAGATTGAAACTTTCTATTCACAAAGGTGACCGATTTATCAACATCCCTAAGTGTCATTCTACCTTCTCTTACATCAAATAATGCCTCGATGGTTGCTAAAAATGGGCGACCTAAAATTAGAGGAATATCAAGGTCTTCCTCCATATTAATAACTATGAAGTTTGCAACAAAGGTCAAACTTCCCACTTTAACAAGTAAATTATTGGCTATTCCAACCGGGTGTTTAATGGTTTGATCAAATAATTGAACACCTATTCTGGTTGGTCTTAATTTACCCACACCTAATCTTTTGTATAAGGAAAGAGGCATAACGTTTGTACTTGCTCCAAAATCTGCGAGCCCATTATACATAACACCATCATTAAGAAAGCAAGAAATGATAAATTCACCTGGGTCTCCTACTTTAGTAAGTAGAGTTGGTTTGTTAACCTTTTCTGGGTGATCTTTTCTTGGTTCTTTCACTTCTACTTGAACTTCTTGTTCACATTTTACCCCTTTTCTTGGAATGGGAGGTTTATATAGAAATTCTTTTTCATCGCTCCAATTTGAAGCCTCTCTGTCTTCTAATTTTGGTTTTTCATATGTCGTTGACAACATATTTATGTTTTCATTCTGAGGGTTTTCTTGGGTGGTGAAATTATGATTAACTTCATTATCAACTTCCATCGGATCATGTATGTAATGTTTAACTCTGTGACCATTAACTTTAAATTCAATCCCATTTAAATTTATTAACTCTATTGTTCCGTATGAGAAAACTCTTTTGACTATGAATGGTCCAGACCATTTTGATTTCAACTTTCCAGGAAATAGCTTGAATTGTGAATTGAAAAGAAGAACTCTGTCTCCTTCCTTAAATTCTTTTGAACTTCTGATTCTTTTATCATGCCATTTCTTCGTTCTTTCCTTATAGATTAATGAATTTTCATATGCATCATGTCTTAATTATTCTAATTCATTTAGTTGACTTAACCGTAAATGTCCGGCTTCATGCAAATCAAGATTACAGGTCTTCAAAGCCCAAATGGCTTTGTGCTCAATTTCTACTGGAAGGTGACATGCTTTTCCGTAAACAAGTTTAAAAGGTGTGGTTCCAATTGGAGTTTTGTAGGCTGTTCTAAAAGCCCAGAGTGCATCCTCCAATTTCATGGACCATTCCTTCAGATTTGACCCTACAGTTTTCTCTAGAATACGTTTTAATGCTCGGTTGGTATTTTCAACTTGTCCACTTGTTTGTGGATGATAAGCGGTTGAGATTTTATGAGTTACTTCATATCTTTTGAGAACTTTCTCAAGTTGATTATTACATAAATGAGTACCCCGATCACTTATTAAAGCTTTCTGTGTTCCGAACCTAGCAAAAAGACGTTTTAAGAAGTTGACTACAACTCGTGCATCGTTAGTTGGGAGAGCTTGTGCTTCCGCCCATTTAGATACATAATCAATGGCAACGAGAATGTAGAGATTATTATGAGATTTTGGAAATGGACCCATAAAGTCAATACCCCAAACGTCGAATACTTCACATACTTGAATGACGTTTTGTGGCATTTTATCATGTTGACTTATTTTTCTGGCCCTTTGACAAGCATCACAGGATTTACAAAGAAGGTGTGCGTCTTTGAAAATTGTAGGCCAATAGTATCCAGCATCGTAAACTTTTCTTGCTGTGAGTTGAGGCCCATAATGCCCTCCTGTTGGTCCTATGTGACAATGGTTTAAGATTTGACTAGCTTCATCCCCAAATACACATCGGCGTATTATTCCATCGGGACAACTTTTGAATAAATGTGGATCTTCCCAAAAATAGTGTTTTATATCACTAAATAATTTATTTCGTTTTTGGTACGATAACCCTTTTTCAAGGAATCCACATACCTTTTTCAAGGAATCCACATTCAAATAGTTTGGAAAGTCTGCAAACCATGGAATTTTATTATAATCGATTTTCAAGAAATATTCATCAGGAAAGTTATCTTGTATGGCCGATTCATTTAGAACTTCTAATTCGGGATTTTCAAGACGAGAAAGATGATCAACTACGAGATTTTCTGCTCCCTTTTTGTCTCGGATTTCAATATTGAACTCTTGTAAGAGTAAGATCCAACGGATAAATCGTGGTTTGGCATCTTGTTTTGAAAATAGGTATCTAAGAGCAGAATGGTCGGTATATACCACCGTTTTTGCTAGAACGAGATATGAACGAAATTTGTCAAAAGCAAAGACAATGGCAAGGAGTTCTTTTTCAGTAGTTGTATAATTCGTTTGTGCTGCTTGTAACGTCTTACTAGCGTAATAAATAGGTTGAAATCGTTTTTCAATCCTTTGACCTAAAACGGCTCCCATTGCAAAATCACTTGCATATCACATGAGTTCAAATGGTAGATTCCAATTTGAAGTTATCATGATCGGCGCATTAGTGAGTTTTTCTTTAAGAATATTAAAAGATTTTATGCATTCATCCGAAAAGATGAATGAAGCATCTTTTTCTAGGAGTTTATTCATAGGAGTGGCAATTTTAGAAAAATCTTTTATGAAACGTCGGTAAAAACCGGCATGCCCTAACTCCTCTAACATTGGTGGGATGTGGAAGTTTAGCAATTACATCTACTTTAGCTCTATCCACTTCAATTCCATCCTTTGAAATTTTGAGACCAAGAACAATGCCTTCTCTAACCATGAAATCGCATTTCTCCCAATTAAGTACTAGATTTGATTATTCGCATCTAATAAGCATTCGTTCAAGATTAATTAGATATGTTTCAAAAGTATCACCGAAGACTGAAAAGTCATCCATGAAAACTTCCATGCATTCCTCTATCATGTCGTGAAAAATCGCCATCATGCACATTTGAAAGGTTGCAGGTGTGTTGCAAAGTCCAAATGGCATGCGTTTGTAAGCAAAAGTACCATAAGGGCATGTGAATGTGGTTTTCTCTTGATCCTCTGGTGCCATTGGAATTTGAAAGTATCCGGAGAAACCGTCAAGAAAATAATAGTAACTATTCCCAGCTAACCTTTCCAACATTTGATCAATGAAAGGTAAGGGAAAGTGATCTTTTCTGGTGGTGTCATTTAATTTTGTATAATCAATACAATCATGCCATCCCGTTACAGTCCTAGTAGGAATAAGCTCATCTTTTTCATTTGTGATGACAGTCATGCCACCCTTCTTAGGTACACATTGAACTGGGCTTACCCATGGACTATCAGAGATTGGATAAATTAAACCTGCATCGAGCATTTTAATAATTTCTTTCTTAACAACATCTTGCATATTAGGATTTAGTCTTCGTTGGCGTTGCACATAGGTTTTATGACCTTCTTCCATAAGGATTTTATGTGTGCAATACGAAGGACTTATGCCTTTAATGTCATAAATCTTCCATGCAATAGCTGGTTTATGAGCTTTTAGCACAGAAATGAGTCGAGATTTTTCATTTTCAGTAAGAGAAGACGATATTATTATAGGTAATTCAGATTCACCATGTAAATAAGCGTATTCCAAATGGTTTGGAGGTGGCTTTAACTCTAATATCAGTGGTTCTTCTATCGATGATTTGTATCGATATCTGTCTTCCTCTTTTAACATTTGAAGTTCTTCTTTTGTTGGTTCGTAATCATTAGCCATAAGTGTAGCTAATATTTCAGCTTCATCAATTGGTTCAGTTCCTTCTCCTAAATAACATTCTCCTGTTCCTTGTAATTCTGGAAATTCTTCTAATAATTCTGCATGTGAATCTATAGTTTTAATATAATAACATGTATCATCTGCAGATTGCGGTTGTTGCATGGCTCTATCCACAGAAAATGTAACACTCTCATCCTCTATACTTAGGGTCAGTTTCTTACCAAACACGTCTATTATTGCTTTAGCCGTGTTTAAGAATGGTCTTCCTAATATGAGAGGAACTCGAGAATCTTCTTCCATGTCCCGAATAACAAAGTTTACTGGAAATACTAAAGTACCAACTTTAACTAGCATGTTCTCCATTATCCCTCTAGGATATTTTACTGATCGATCGGCTAGTTATATGCTTATTCGTGTTGGTTTCAATTCTCCGAGGTCTAGTTTAGCGTATAGTGAATACGACATTAAATTTATACTAGCACCTAAGTCTGCCAATGCTTCTATTGAATTAAGACTACCCAGAAAACATGGAATTGTGAAACTTCCTGGATCTGAGAGTTTTTCTAGTAGTTTATTCAACAGCACTGCAGAACAATTAGCATTCATTGTAACAGCCGAGAGTTCTTCCATTTTCTTTCTATTTATGATTAGATCTTTCAATAATTTAGCATATCTTGGCATTCCTAAAATCACATCAATGAAAGGAAAATTTACATTTATTTGTTTAAACATATCCAAGAATTTGGATTGCTCGGCTTCAAGTCTTTCTTTTCTCATTTTACTCGGGTAAGGAAGCGGTGGTTGGTATGGTTTAACATAAGGCTTTGTCTTAACTGTGTTATCTTCATTAACCTTTTTAACTACCGGTTCTTTTTCCTTATCTTGCTCAGATTGTGATGCTTGTGTAGTAGGAATAGAGTCATCAGAAATTACAGGCATTTCAGGTGGTTTAAGTGTAATACCATTTCTTGTGGTAATGGTTTTAGCTGTTTTATTTCGGGGGTTAGCATTTGTATCGCTAGGTAGACTCCCCGGTTTTCTTTCACCTATCAACCTTGCTAGGTTGCTCACTTCTTGTTCCAGATTTTGGATTGAAGCTTGTTGATTTCTAAATGCTTGAGCATTTTGTTCATTAGTTTATTTCTGAGATGTGAAAAACTACTTTTGAGATTCAATTAGCTTTGACATCATATCTTCTAAATTTGCTTTTTATCATCGGTTTGTGGTGGTTTATTTGGAAAAATAGGTCTTTACTGGTTGTAAGTATTATTGAATACTTGTTGATTGCTAGGACCTTGTTGGTTGTTGTATGGAACATTTCGGTTATAATTCTAATTTTGATTGTAGTTTGGTCTTGGCGGTTGATAATTATTCTGATAATTATTTCCAGGCCTTTGGTTCATGTATGAAACATTCTCTCTTTGTTCCATTGTTTGTTCAATACTGAGACAATCTTTTGTCAAATGTGGTCCTCCACACTGCTCACAACTAATTCGTATTGTGTGAATATCTTTAGTCATCTTTTCCATTCGTCTCTCGAAAGCATCTAACTTTGCGGAAATGGAATCAAAGTCATGGCTAGAATCGGCTATAGCCGCTTTAGATGATCTAACGATGTCTTTTTCTTGATGCCACTCATGTGAGTGGGAGGCTGTGTTATCAATAATTTTGTAAGCTTTAGTTGCAGTTTTCTTCATAATGGAACCACCAGCTGCTATGTCGATGTCTTTTCGTGTAGTAATGTCGCATCCTTGGTAGAATATTTGTACTATTTGATAAGTGTCTAAACCATGTTGAGGACATCCTCTCAACAACTTTCCGAATCTTGTCCACGCCTCATATAGAGTTTCATTTGACTTCTGCGTAAATGTAACAATTTCTCCTTGAAGTCTCACGGCTTTGGATGCCGGAAAGAATCTTTTAAGAAATTTCTCAACTAAAACATCCCATGTATCAATCGCTCCTTCAGGTAACGATTCTAACCAATCTTTGGCTTCTCCCTTTAAAGTCCAGGGAAATAACATGAGATAGATCTGTTCATCCTCAACTTCTCTGATTTTAAATAGAGTACAGATCCTATTAAATGTACGAAGATGTTCATTTGGATCTTCCTTCGGCGTACCACTAAATTGGCATTGATTAGTTACCATGTGTAGGATTTATCCTTTGATTTCATAATCTGGCGCATTAATGTCTGGTTGAGTAATGGCATGACCTTGGCCAGTGCGTGTAGCCCTCATTCGATCTTCCATACTTAGAGGTTCCTGATTTTCCATGATTGAATTTGTTAAATCTGAATCACTAGAGGATTCTGATTTAATGGTTTCTTCCTCGACGATCTCAGGTTGTATGATTTGTGATTCAGGAGGAATGATTAGTGGTTCAGGATCTCTGAATTGTCCTTGAATATCCTCCGGGTTCTCAATTGTGAGGTCGGGTTCAAAAAATGGATTCTCGGAAATTTGAATTGGAGTACTTGGTCGACTAGATGATGATTCTAAAGAAAAATCAAAGGCGACAATATTGGCTAGATGTCTTGATCAAGTTACAGGTGTGAACGTATGAAAGGTGGTGAACGTTTTACTCGGTGCATTCACTGAATATCCTATTAGTTATAAAGATAAAAATTATATAAGTTATCAAATTAATAGACTTTTCTGATTTTGAGCACGTTTCGAATAGAAAATAGATGCATCAGGTAGCCAGGACCCTTTAAATCGGAAGCCCACAACTCGCCACTAACAAATCCAACTATTACTACGAACCAGAAAATTTTTGATGTCTATCAATTTAACCGCTTAAAATAATTTTTCGTTGAAATATAAAGAGAATATAGAAAATTCTATGTCCTAAAAACTAGAGCGTAGAAACGAGAAAGAAAAAGAGTGCGTCGAAAAACGTCGAAAAATAAAAGGTTGAAAAATAAGCGTCAAAAAACAAACTAAATCGTGCGTCTAAAGGTATTAAAGCTTAAAGGAATTCTATATCCAAAACGGCAATAACTTAAATAGGCACTAAAATCTATTTAAAACTCAAGCGATAAATGACATCGTAAAATTCTAAAGCATCTAAATCTTAATCTAAAGAAAAAGCACTTAAGGGATTTTACGGCAAAGCCTAAAAATCTAGAAATATAAATGAACTACGGCAAAAACTAATTTTAAAACTAATTACGAATGATAAACATAAATTACGAATTATATGATTAAAATATACAATTTATAAAAAGAAACAAGAAATGATAAAATTACTTATTTTATATAAAAATATTATTTTTATATTATTATATAAAAGTATTAATTTTATAAGTAATAAAACTAATTAATTAAAGCTAAAAACTAAAATATTAAATAATTAAACCCTAATTACTAATTAATTAATAATAATTAATTATTAATACCTTAACCCTAATCGTACGTCTGATGATTCAGGCCTGTCACCTCAGCTCATGCGATCGCATGAGTTGAGGTTTATTTTTCCATGCAGTCGCATGGATGCAGATTCAGAATGATATGCAGGCTCAAAATCTCGCAGGCTCAGTTTTGTTTTTGTTTTTTTTTTTTAATTTTTACTTTGATTTTTTTATTTTCTTATTTTATAGAAAATATAATATAACTAAAACTTATATAAAAAAAACTTATTAGTTTTTGTAACTAAAAAAAAAACTTTATAATTTAAACTCTTAAAAATATAGATATATATTTTTATATATTTTTTTTATATTTTTGTAACTTATATAAAATTATATTTTTACAAAAATAGCTTAAAAACTAAATTTTTTTATAGCGTTCTATGGCGTCCCCGGCAGCGGCGCTAAAAATACTTGATGTGTGCGAGGTGTAGTACGTAATACTATTAATTTTACTACGAAATACTATTAAATACGATACAATTTTACACTAGTTATTTATTATTTATTGAATGGATATACCTAAACCTTGCTACAACACTTATAGGTAGTGTACCTAATCATAGAGTAGTGTAGTTTTTAGTAAGTCCAGTTCGTTCCACAGGGATACAGCTGAGTTTAATGCTATATATATTTTAAACTATTTTTGTATATGAATATATTTATATAAGTAGTATTATTATTATTATTATTATTAAAAGGGGGTTTTTACCGTTTAGTGACCGGTTTGTCGATTTTATGTCTTAAGTCACAATTAAAACCTAATGTAAAATATTAAATATAAATACAACTTAATGTAAAGCGTAAAGTAAATGACGATAAATAAAAGTGTGATAATTAAAATGACGATAAATAGAAGTACGATGAGATATAAATTAGGAGAATTATGCTTATTTAAACTTCCGTAATTATGATGTTTGACGTGTTGATTTTAATTTATTACCATGGGTTAATTGTCCTTTGTCCTGGATTATTCGATATGTCCATCTCGTTTTGTCCATAATAGTCCATTGGTCATAATTATAAAGTGCGAGAGTCTTTGCCAAATTAACCTTATACCCGAACTCAAATATTCCAACTAATTGGGGATTCGAACTGTAACAAGGTCTTAATACTTTGTTTAATGAATACACCAGGTTATCGACTACGTGTAATCCAAGGTTTTAATACTTTGTTAACAATTACACCAATTACCCTTGAATGTAATCCACCACTGTTTTAATGAGTCCAGTGACTATTAATCCATCCCCGTGTCCGGTCAAATGAACAATTATTAGTATTTATATATATCCCGCCCACCGTACCCAGTCAAGCGTATGTGGTTATATATAAACACGTCAAATTATAAATCTCTATATTAAATCAACGAGATATCATTTAATTAATATAAAGCCCATTAATAGCCCATAGTCCAATTTCCACAAGTGTCAGTCTTTTGTCCAAACCCCAATTATAGTCCAAAACCTAATAACCCCGTCTTTAATATTTAGTCCAACATCACGATTACTTCGGCTTAAATAAGCATAATAATAACTTAGCTACGAGACATTAATTTTAAAAGGTTGAACATAACTTACAATGAGTATTAATCGCGTAGTGTTACACGGACAGAATTTCGACTTACAAACTTAAAACATTCGCCACTATAACCTTATTATTATTAACTTAATATTAAAATTAAAATTATAAAATATAAATATAAATATATATATTGAGAGATAGAGAGTAATTGATTGAATATGGTGTACATAAACTCGTCGAATTCGCTGCTATTTATAGGACTTGGCCATGTACAGTGATCCATGCAATCACATGGATTTAAAGACTCCATGCCATGCGATCGCATGGCCGCCTTCCACTGGTCACCATTCATTAAAAACGTGGGCTGCTCGTATTTTTTAATATATGTAAAATATATAATTTAATATAATTATATATATATTATATTATATTCTTGTGCATCGTTGACTTATAATTTTAGGTCCGTTGACTTGAACATTGAGAGTTGGTTCATGTCCCGGTTCCGAATTTTCGAACGTCCTTTCGTACGATTTAATATCTTGTACTTTGCATTTCGCGGATCGTACTCTTGTAACTTTTAGACGTTTCTCAGCAATAATTTGAACCACTTGGATTGTACTTTGTACTTTTTAGCTTTTTGGTCGTTTGCGTCTTCAAATCGTCGAATCTATCTTTTGTCGTCACCTTTTATTATTTAAACGAATATCACTTGTAAATAGAACAATTGCAACTAAAAGCTTGTCTTTCTTGAAGGATAATGCTATGAAATATATGTTAGTTTTTAGCATTATCAATGCACCTAATATACACACTTATTCGATACACACACACACACACACACACACACACACACACACACACACACACATATATATATATATATATATATATATATATATATATATATATATATATATATATACGTACTTCCTTCGTTCGTACTACTTACACCACGCATAAACACAACTACGTACTCGATCATTCGATCACCGTAAATACGCCATGCATGCACACGTACTTAATCTCATGCACACACATATACTCTCATGCATTCTGTAGTGACCCGTCCTAATCCACCAGGACGAAGTCTTTAACAGCTAGTCCCATTGCGAGGTACTAACCTGTATATGCCATGAACGACTCCATGTAATATATTTAAAATGAGCAAATGCACAACGGAAGATTTCTTTCAGACCTGAGAATAAACATGTTTTAAAAGTGTCAACCAAAAGGTTGGTGAGTTCATAGGTTAATTGTAAACAATAAAATTCAGTGATTTTGATAGACCATAAGGTTAAATACAGTATCCCTATCTCGTGTACGAAATCATTTTTCATAAATCTTAATAACCGTACACATATCTCGTGTACAAAATAACATACACATAACCTGTGTATAAAATCATTCTATCTATATATAACCTTTTACTTGGTAACCGACCCTAACATTTAATGCGCATAAATAATATCCCTAAAACAGAACCTCTCGTCTGTATAAATATATAAACCATGGCGTACTAAACACCACGCCCACTAGCTTTACCGTCTAGTGAACATTCTGGGTGAGGGTGTTAAACCAGGTTGCTATCTTTAGGATTCACGTCAATTAGTGGCAATTATAATGTCCAACTAATTCTTCGGTTACCAAGCTATAATAATCAGGTGGAAATATTCACGTCAATTAGTGGCAATTATAACGTCCAACTAATTCATTAGAGGAATGTTTTACTTGTGTCTATCTTCTCAAACATTTATAAAAGCATTTCATGTATTCTAAGTCCCAAAAATATATATTGCAAAAGCATTTAATAAAAAGGGATCAAATGAACTCATGCATATAAATATTGTAAAACAGTTATTAAAACTATGCATGAATTCACAGTCCAAAAATGTAATGAGTAAAAGGGAGCAAATGAAACTCACGATACGATATTTTGTAGTAAAAATATGCATACGACGGCACTGAACAATGCAAGGTTTACCTCGGATTCACGAACCTCAATGTAACAAGCCTTAAAAAAAATTAACGCCTTTGCCAGGGCTTGAACCCGCGACCTCTAGTTTAACACACAACACCCTGAACCATTGAGCCATTGCTTACTTTCTAATTTATTTAGGATTTTAAATCCTTTTAAGATGTTTTTAGTTTCCATCTTCTTCTTCTCCTAAAACTAATTTAGTATCTGCATCATCATCATCATCTAATTATAATATCACATAGGTTTCGAAACATGTATAGACATCAAACCAGATAGCAGCTCAATGGGCTTGCAATTTGTGGCCCAACATGTTAACAATTTAGCAAGCCCAAAAATATGTGGACGTACGGTTTTTGTAGCCCATCAAGGAAGTCCAAAACAACTTAGTTCATCCTACTCATTTACAAAAATCCCAACAAGTAAATCGATCCAAAAGTAATTCAGTGGGGTTAGGGTGATTGAAGTGGGGTTTTCTTTGATATTAACGTGATTGGAAATAGAACGCAAGTTGCTGCAGTAAAATAGCTGTACACAATTCGATAACAGCCATTACCCCCAACATCTTTTTATTATATTTTATTTTTTTTAAAGGGGCTAGTGGAACTTTGGGTGGGTTATCTGATTAGTATGTCAGCCACAACAAAAAAATCACGCCATATCAGTATGAATATATAATCTTGTTTGCAGACTGCCAATTCAGTTTATAGCGGCTTTGTGTGTTAGGCTTTCGAAAAATAATAGTAACAAGGTATGGGTTGCAAGAGATGATTGTAGTTTTCAATTGAAGCAGTGGAAAAAAATAATATGAACAAGCTACTGTTCTATCATCATCTTTATCTATCAATCATCATCTCTTATACGTTTCATCATCATTATTATCTTCATCACCATTCAAATCAAACCGAAACATAACAGTTAGCAGGTTTCCATAGCAGTAAATGATGGTGGTTCGTGGGGTTTTAATGGGGATTGTGTGATGGTGTCGTGGGTTAATTATTCATGAAGTAAAAAAATGAAGAGAGAGAGAGAAGAGAGAGAGTAAGGTGGTCGGAGGTGGTAGTTGGTTAAGGTTGTGATGAGTGGTGTTGTCGTGATCATGGTGGTGAAGGGTGGTGATAAGTAGACGTGGGAGTGGTAACGGGTGGTGGTTCTCGATGTAGTTCAATGGAGGTAAAGATAGTAATAATGCCGAAGGTGGTGAAGGATGATCGTAGTTGATCGCACGGGTGTTTTTATTTGGTCATCCAGTTGTTGGGTTTGTTCTTGGATAGAACTATAAACGAAGACAGTCGTAGTCATAGTTTTAAAATGGTTCGAGGTTGATGATGAACTCGGGTATTGTGGCAGAATGATGATCATGAATCTGAATATGTAGTGTGAAGTTCTGATTTGGAAATACTAAGTAATTTTTAAAGTGAGTTTTGTTTCCCTTCCTTTCTGTTTTTAACTTTCAAATAGAAGTAGTGATTTTATAGCTGCAAGTGAATGATTATAATAGAACTCCAATGTACGATCGATTTGGTTTGTAGTGCAGCTATGGCCGACAAGATATTCGAGCAGGAAGAAGAAGATAAGGAAAACAGAAATAGATAGGAACTTGAAACAGATTCGTATGCTTTAACTGTTATTGATAGCTAACAAATTTTGTATCTGTCTGTTTGATTTCTTTTCTCCTCCTTCATTCGAATTGCACTAAGGGAATTGTATTTGTAGTTGTTTTGTAGTGAAATGGAGTCGACATATGGAATCAATTTGAATCAGAAGAAGAAAATAAATAAATAAAACAGATACAGATTGCTTATTGAATTCGTACAAATTAAAGATTTTGTTATCAATTAAATAATTAAGCATGATCATGATACATAACAGAATTCAATCATGTATATTTGCTATTATATATTTAATGTTAATACATTAATAATAATAATAATGCAGTTTTTAATATTAGAATTAGTAAAAATACTAATACTAATAATAATAATAATAGAAATAATAATAATAATGTAATAATAATATCTAGGATTATAATTTTATTACTAATTATAATAATAATGTTATTAGTAATGATAACAATAATATTAGTAATAATAATAATATAACAAATCAAATGTATATAATAATATTAATAATATTAATAATACTGATTATTAATATTAATCATTTATATATATATATGTATATACATATTTATTTACATATAATTGTTCGTGAATCGTCGGAAACAGTCAAAGGTCAAATGAATATAAGAAATAGTTCAAAATTTTTGAGACTGAACCTAACAGACTTTTCTTATCGTGTCAAAAATATTAAATCGTATCAAGAGTTTGGTTTAAAATTAGTCGAAATTTTTCGTGTCATTACAGTACCTACCCGTTAAAGAAATTTCGTCCCGAAATTTGAGTGTTGACAGTTGGAATTGAAATCGAGAATGTTTTAGTACCATATTTGAAACTCAGATTCTTAATAGAAAAAATTCTAATTGTCTAAGAATGTTTCATCGAAGGACAAAATGATAAGCTTAGAGATTTTCTTCGAGACTAACACGCAGATAAATATATGAATGCCCTACTCGGGTTGAGTTCGGGTTCATAATGAATTCCAATCAAGTAACATGGTTCATGATGAATATGAGTCAAGTAACATGGTTCATGATGAATATGAGTCTAGTAACATGGTTCATGCTGAATACAAGTCAAGTAACACGGTTCGTGGTGATGGTAATGTTGATCAAGCATTATCATCATCACAATCTATTAGAACTTCCGCATGACTTACTGTAATATAATCACATCAATCAAGTGTCATTATATTACATTAACTCATGCTTTCATTCAAATATTACTCTAAAATATCATAGGATTTAAAACTTCAGGGTTTCACTTAGATTTAGAAATCAAAACAGTTTTCGATATGATATACTAAGGATTGAATGAAGGCGAAGATAATTTACGAATGTGAATGATATAAGGATTCCTTCAGGATGTTGAGGATATTTATAATGAAGGAAAATATAACGATATCAAGGAATATTGAAGATATTTATAATGAGGAAAGAAGTTTTCGATCTTTTTCCGAGCTTTTCCAACGTACCATTCTTTTATTACACTTCTGTCTCCTAAGACTTTTCAGCCGTTTATACTGCTTCATCAGTATTCTCATATCTAAATCATTGGTTACTAATCCGAGGTGTTTTCAAGAATTTTAAAGGGTTTGAACGCAAATGGAAATCGTCAAGATACAAATGATGTTTAAGATGAAATCAAGTGGCAAACTTGAGAAAATATTTAACTGTAGTAGATGTAACTTATTAACAATAATTTAAATCAAAATGTGTTATAATTAATATTTCCTACTCTTTTAATACTTTTTAATTGTCCAAGGTTAGTATAGGTTTAAAGTTTTACGTAGTTAATTAATTGGTTTCTAATTCAATTTTATTTTGCCCATTATTTTCTTCATTATGCCACTTGTCAAATCTTGACTTGGATTCTGATCGGTCAAAATCCGAATATAAAATTTAATTTGATTGAAAATAGTTGTTCTTTGGTGAACGGATACGTATATATATGTGGTTTTGAGCAGTATTGTTAATGACTGCTGAACCTGAATTGAAGAGTGTACAGTGTAACTTATTAATGTGAAATCTAAATATTCCTCGGGTATTACCTACCCATTAAAATATTTTCACCATTAACAGTTTGTACAAAATAATTTTTAATTACAATCTTTATGAAAAAATATATACATATATATTTTCTTCCGACGTAATCATAGATTTAATGAGTTAATATGATATTAATCCCATTTGATTTACCGTTAGAACATGAATATATAATCTCTAAAATATTAGAGATTACATAATCACCATGAAGAACGAAGAAAATGATGTAGAACGATATGTAGAACGAAGATAATCGATGTAGAACAAGATGTAGAACGGAGATTATGCTCGAAGTATAGATTGTGATGTTGAGGCTTGTGTTGTTGGTGGTACAGTTGTTGATGTTGGTGGTATTGTTGGTGTCGATGATGCTGCAAATGCTTGTAATCTTGGCACCATATTCTCCAAGGCTACAACTCGAGCGCGAGGCTCGTTGACTTCAGCCATCACTCCAGGATGATTGATGGTTGAAATGAACGGATGAATAAAGTTTAGAATATGAAATATTATATAATCGTGGTGAGATACCCCGGAAATGAGGGTGAAGATGGTGTTTCAAACTGGTTCACCGGTAAGTGCTTCAGGTTCTTCGCCAAGAGGGAAATTTGGTTGGTGGAAGGGATCGCCTTGTTCTCGTCTCCATTGATTAAGTCGACTACGAACCCATCTCCAATTCATCCAGAATTGATGATGGCTGATTGGTTGATCTATTCCAGTTATACTGCATTCGGAGCTCGAGTGGAAGTCCATATTGGAATAGCTGTCTGAATCTAAGGAACTTGAACTGGTTGCAGAATTCATCTTGCACGGTTAGATAAAGGATTTTTGATATGAAATGATTTTCAGATATCAGATGATATTCTAATTACATAGAATACTTAATACCTATATATAGTACAGAAGATCCCGTAGATTACGGAGGGAATTTTTAAGGAAACGTGTTAGACAAGGTCTAATGTGATGGGATATGGATTTGTCTATACACCATCTATGCAATAATTGCAATAAGACGTGTCGAGACTGAAAATGATAGGTAGATATTTTTCGACAAAGAATGGTAAGCAAAACTTTTGACATGCAGACAAGGTCCAAGTCCAGACTCATTAATGCATCCTAAAAACTAGTAGGTCGAAGTCCAGACATACTAATGCATCCTAACAACTACCAGTTAGACATACTAATGCAAGACCTGATTCGCTAAGACCACCGCTCTGATACCACCTGTAGTGACCCGTCCTAATCCACCAGGATGAAGTCTTCAACAACTGGTCCCATTGCGAGGTACTAACCTCTATATGCCATGAACGACTCCATGTTATATCTTTAAAATGAGCAAATGCACAGCGAAAGATTTCTTTCAGACCTGAGAATAAACATGTTTTAAAAGTGTCAATCAATAGGTTGGTGAGTTCATAGGTTTATCGTAAACAATAAAATTCAGTGATTTTGATAGACCACAAGGTTAAATACAGTACACCTATCTCATGTACGAATTCATTTTTCCTAAATCTTAATAACCGTACACATATCTCGTTTATAAAATAACATACACATAACCTGTGTATAAAATCATTCTCTCTATATACAACCTTTGCTTGGTAACCGACCTTAACATTTAATGCGCATAAATAATATCCCCAAAACAGAACCTCTCATCTGTATAAATATATAAACCTCGAAGTACTAAACACCACGCCCACTAGCTCTACTGTCTAGTGAACATTCTGGGTGGGGATATTAAACCCGGTAGCTACCTTTAGGATTCGCGTCAATTAGTGGCATTTATAACGCCCAACTAATTCTTAGGTTACCAAGCTATAATAATCAGGGGAAATATTCACGTCAATTAGTGGCAATTATAACGTCCAACTAATTCATTAGAGGAATGTTTAGCTTGTGTCTATCTTGTCAAACATTTATAAAAGCATTTCATGTATTCTTACTCCCAAAAATATATATTGCAAAAGCATTTAATAAAAAGGGATCAAATGAATCACGCATATAAATATTGTAAAACAGTTAATAAAACTACGCATGAATTCACAGTCCAAAAATGTAATGAGTAAAAGGGAGTAAATGAAACTCACGATACGATATTTTGTAGTAAAAATATGTATACGACGGTACTGAACAATGCAAGGTTGACCTCAAATTCACGAACCTCAATGTAACAAGCCTTAAAAAAAATTAACGCCTCTGCCAGGGCTTGAACCCGCGAGCTCTAGTTTAGCACACAACACCCTGAACCATTGAGCCATTGCTTACTTTCTGATTTATTTAGGATATTAAATCCTTTTAAGATGTTTTTAGTTTCCATCTTCTTCTTCTTCTCCTAAAACCCATTTAGTATCTTCATCATCATCATCATCATCTAATTATAATATCACATAGGTTTTGAAACACGTATAGACATTAAACCAGATAGCAGCTCAATGGGCTTGCAATTCATGGCCCAACATGTTAACAGTTTAGCAAGCCCCCAAATACGTGGCTGTACGGTTTTTGTAGCCAAGCAAGGAAGTCCAAAACAACTTAGTTCATCCTACTCATTTACAAAAAGCCCAACAAATAAATCGATCCAAAAGTAATTCAGTGGGGTTAGGGTGAATGAAGTGGGGTTTTCTTTGATATTAACATGATTGGAAATAGAACGCAAGTTGCTGCAGTAAAATAGCTGTACACAATTCGATAAAAGCCATTATCCCAACATCTTTTTATTATATTTTATTTTTTTAAAGGGGCTAGTGGAACTTTGGGTGGGTTATCTGATTAGTATGTCAGCCACACAAAAAAATCACGCCATATCAGTATGAATATATAATCTTGTTTGCAGACTACCAATTCAGTTTATAGCGGCTTTGTGTGTTAGGGTTTCGAAAAATAACATTAACAAGGTTTGGGTTGCAAGAGATGATCGTAGGTTTCAATCAAAGCAGGAGAAAAAAAGTAATATGAATAAGCTGCAGTTCTATTATCATCTTTATCTATCAATCATCTCTTATTATTATCTTTATCACCCATTCAAATCAAATCGAAACATAACAGTTAGCAGGTTTCCATTGTAGTAAATGATGGTGGTTCGTTGGGTTTAATGGTGGTTGTGTGATGGTGTCGTGGGTTGATTGTTCACCAAGTAAAAAAATGAAGAGAGAGAGAAGTGAGAGAGTAAGGTGATCGGAGGTGGTAGTCGGTTAAGGTTGTGATGAGTGGTGTTTTAATGATCATGGTGGTGAAGGGTGGTGATAGGTAGACGTGGGAGTGGTAACGGGTGGTGGTTCTCGGTGTAGTTCAACGGAGGTGAAGATAGTAATAATGCCGAAGGTGGTGATGGATGATCGTAGTTGATCGCACGGGTGTTTTTCTTTGGTCATCCAGTTGTTGGGTTTGTTCTTGGATAGAACTATAAACGAAGACAGTCGTAGTCATAGTTTTAAAATGGTTCGAGCTTGATGATGAACTCGGGTATTGTGGGCTGAATGATGATCACGAATCTGAATATGTAGTGTGAAGTTGTGATTTGGAAATACTAAATAATTTTTCAAGTGAGTTTTGTTTCCCTTCCTTTCTGTTTTTAACTTTCGAATAGAAGTAGTGATTTTATAGCTGCAAGTGAATGATTATAATAGAACTCCAATGTACGATCAATTTGGTTTGTAGTGCAGCTATGGCCGACAAGATATTCGAGCAGGAAGAAGAAGATAAGGAAAATAGAAATAGATAGGGACTTGAAACAGATTCGTACGCTTTAACTGTTATTGAAAGCTAACAAATTTTGTATCTGTCTGTTTGATTTTTTTTCTCCTCCTTCATTCGAATTGTAGTAAGGGAATTTTATAGAGTGTAAGTATACGATGGATGCAGTAACAAGATTGTCTGTAGTGGTGATATGGGATCGACAGGAAGAATCGAGCAGAAGAAGAAGTCAAAAGAAAAATATCAAAATGAATAAAGCTAATCACGATGTCTAACTGAATTGTATTTGTAGTTGTTTTGTAGTGAAATGGAGTCGACATATGGAATCAATTTGAATCAGAAGAAGAAAATAAATAAATAAATAAATAAATAAAACAGATACCGATTGCTTATTGAATTCGTACAAATTAAAGATTTTGTTATTAATTAAATAATTAAGCATGATCGTGATACATAACAGAATTCAATCATGTATATTTGCTATTATATATTTAATGTTAATACATTAATAATAATAATAATGCAGTTTTTAATATTAGAATTAGTAATAATAATAATAATAATAATAATAATAATAATAATAATAATAATAATAATAATAATAATAATAATAATAATAATAATAATAATAATAATAATAATAATAGAAATAGAAATAATAATAATAAAGTAATAATAATATTTAGGATCATAATTTTAATACTAATTATAATAATAATGTTATTAGTAATGATAACAATAATATTAGTAACAATAATAATAATATAACAAATCAAATGTATATAATAATTTTAATAATTTTAATAATACTGGTTATTAATATTAATAATAATAATGATAGTAATATAACAACTATAATTAAACTTGTAATTACATTTAATATATTAATATTACAATTTATTAATTATGTAATATTTAATAATTATATCATATTTTATATGATAACATCTATTGAATATTGAATATTTATATATTTATATATTTTATAAATATTACAATATAATAACTATTAATAGAAATCATTTATATATATATATATATATATATATATATACATATTTATTTACACATAATTGTTCGTGAATCGTCGGAAACAGTCAAAGGTCAAATGAATATAAGAAATAGTTCAAAATTTTTGAGACTGAACCTAACAGACTTTTCTTATCGTGTCAAAAATATTAAATCGTATCGAGAGTTTGGTTTAAAATTAGTCGAAATTTTTCGTGTCATTACAGTACCTACCCGTTAAAGAAATTTCGTCCCGAAATTTGAGTGTTGACAGTTGGAATTGAAATCGAGAATGTTTTAGTACCATATTTGAAACTCAGATTCTTAATAGAAAAAATTCTAATTGTCTAAGAATGTTTCATCGAAGAACAAAATGATAAGCTTAGAGATTTTCTTCGAGACTAACACGCAGATAAATATATGAATGCCCTACTCTGGTCGAGTTCGGGTTCATAATGAATTCCAATCAAGTAACATGGTTCATGATGAATATGAGTCAAGTAACATGGTTCATGATGAATATGAGTCTAGTAACATGGTTCATGGTGAATACAAGTCAAGTAACACGGTTCGTGGTGATGGTAATGTTGATCAAGCATTATCATCATCACAATCCACTAGAACTTCGGCATGACTTACTGTAATATAATCACATTGATCAAGTGTCATTATATTACATTAACTCATGCTTTCATTCAAATATTACTCTAAAATATCAAAGGATTTAAAACTTCAGGGTTTCACTTAGATTTAGAAATCAAAACAGTTTTCGATATGATATACTAAGGATTGAATGAAGGCGAAGATAATTTACGAATGTGAATGATATAAGGATTCCTTCAGGATGTTGAGGATATTTATAATGAAAGAAAATAAAACGATATCAAGGAATATTGAAGATATTTATAATGAGGAAAGAAGTTTTCGATCTTTTTCCGAGCTTTTCCAACGGACCATTCTTTTATTACACTTCTGTCTCCTAAGACTTTTCAGTCGTTTATACTGCTTCATTAGTATTCTCATATCTGAATCATTGGTTACTAATCCGAGGTGTTTTCAAGAATTTTGAAGGGTTTGAACGGAAATGGTAATCGTCAAGATACAAATGATGTTTAAGATGAAATCAAGTGGCAAACTTGAGAAAATATTTAACTGTAGTAGATGTAACTTATTAACAATAATTTAAATCAAAATGTGTTATAATTAATATTTCCTACTCTTTTAATACTTTTTAATTGTCCAAGGTTAGTATAGGTATAAAGTTTTACGTAGTTAATTAATTGGTTTCTAATTCAATTTTATTTTGCCCATTATTTTCTTCATTATGCCACTTGTCAAATCTTGACTTGGATTCTGATCGGTCAAAATCCGAATATGAAATTGAATTTGATTGAAAATAGTTGTTCTTTGGTGAACGGATAGGTATATATATGTGGTTTTGAGCAGTATTGTTAATGACTGCCGAATCTAAATTGAAGAGTGTACAGTGTAACTTATTAATGTGAAATCTAAATATTCCTCTGGTATTACCTACAAATAGTTTCACCATTAATAGTTTGTACAAAATAATTATTAATTACAATCTTTATGAAAATATATATACATATATATTTTCTTCCGATGTAATCATGGATTTAATGAGTCAATATGATATTAATCCCATTTGATTTACTGTTAGAAAATGAATATATAATCTCTAAAACATTAGAGATTACATAATCACCATGAAGAACGAAGAAAATGATGTAGAACGTTATGTAGAACGAAGATAATCGATGTAGAACAAGATGTAGAATGGAGATTATGCTCGTGGTATAGATTGTGATGTTAAGGCTTGTGTTGTTGGTGGTACAGTTGTTGATGCTGGTTGTATTGTTGGTGTCGATGATGCTGCTGGTGCTTGTAATCTTGGCACCATATTCTCCAAGGCTACAACTCGAGCGCGAGGCTCGTTGACTTCTGCCATCACTCCGGGATGATTGATGGTTGAAACAAGCGGATGAATAAGGTTTAGAATATGAAATATTATATAATCGTGGTGAGATACCCCGGAAATAAGGGTGTAGATGGTGTTTTGAACTGGTTCACCGGTAAGTGCTTCAGGTTCTTCGCCAAGAGGGAAATTTGGTTGGTGGAAGGGATCGCCTTCTTCTCGTCTCCATTGATTAAGTCGACTACGAACCCATCTCCAATTCATCCAGAATTGATGATGGCTGATTGGTTGATCTATTCCAGTTATACTGCTTTCAGAGCTCGAGTGGAAGTCCATATCGGAATAGCTGTCAGAATCCGAGGAACTTGAACTGGTTGCAGAATTCATCTTGCACGGTTAGATAAAGGATTTTCGATATGAAATGATTTTCAGATATCAGATGATATTCTAATTACATAGAATACCTAATACCTATATATAATACAGAAGACCCCGTAGATTACGGAGGGAATTTTTAAGGAAACGTGTTAGACAAGGTCTAATGTGATGGGATATGGATTTGTCTATACACCATCTATGCAATAATTGCAATAAGACGTGTCGAGACTGAAAATGATAGGTAGATATTTTTCGACAAAGAATGGTAAGCAAAAATTTTGACATGCAGACAAGGTCCAAGTCCAGACACATTAATGCATCCTAACAACTATTAGGTCGAAGTCCAGACACGCTAATGCATCATAACAACTACCAGTTAGACACACTAATGCAAGACCTGGTTCACTAAGACCACCGCTCTGATACCACCTGTAGTGACCCGTCCTAATCTACCTGGATGAAGTCTTCAACAGTTGGTCCCATTGCTAGGTACTAACCTCAATATGCCATGAACGACTCCATGTAATATCTTTAAAATGAGCAAATGCACAGCGGAAGATTTCTTTCAGACCTGAGAATAAACATGTTTCAAAAGTGTCAACCAAAAGGTTGGTGAGTTCATAGGTTTATCGTAAACAATAAAATTCAGTGATTTTGATAGACCACAAGGTTAAATACAGTACACCTATCTCGTGTACGAAATTATTTTTCATAAATCTTAATAACTGTACACATATCTCGTGTACAAAATAACATACACATAACCTGTGTATAAAATCATTCTCTCTATATATAACCTTTTCTTGGTAACCAACCTTAACATTTAATGTGCATAAATAATATCCCTAATACAGAACCTCTCGTCTGTATAAATATATAAACCTCGAAGTACTAAACACCATGCCCACTAGCTCTACTGTATAGTGAACATTCTTAGTGGGGTGTTAAACCCGGTAGCTACCTTTAGGATTCGCGTCAATTAGTGGCAATTATAACGCCCAACTAATTCTTAGGTTACCAAGCTATAATAATCAGGGGAAATATTCACGTCAATCAGTGGCAATTATAACGTCCAACTTGAAATGTCCCGTTTTTATTGATTAAAAACGTTCCATATTAATTGATTTCGTTGCGAGGTTTTGACCTCTATATGAGACGTTTTTCAAAGACTGCATTCATTTTTAAAACAAACCATAACCTTTATTTCATAGATAAAGGTTTTAAAAAAACTTTACGTAGATTATCAAATAATGATAATCTAAAATATCCTGTTTACACACGACCATTACATAATGGTTTACAATACAAATATGTTACAACAAAATAAGTTTCTTGAATGCAGTTTTTACACAATATCATACAAGTATGGACTCCAAATCTTGTCCTTATTTAAGTATGCGACAGCGGAAGCTCTTAATAATCACCTGAGAATAAAAATGCTTAAAACGTCAACAAAAATGTTGGTGAGTTATAGGTTTAACCTATATATATCAAATCATAATAATAGACCACAAGATTTCATATTTCAATACACATCCCATACATAGAGATAAAAATCATTCATATGGTGAACACCTGGTAACCGACATTAACAAGATGCATATATAAGAATATCCCCATCATTCCGGGACACCCTTCGGATATGATATAAATTTCGAAGTACTAAAGCATCCGGTACTTTGGATGGGGTTTGTTAGGCCCAATAGATCTATCTTTAGGATTCGCGTCAATTAGGGTGTCTGTTCCCTAATTCTTAGATTACCAGACTTAATAAAAAGGGGGCATATTCGATTTCGATAATTCAACCATAGAATGTAGTTTCACGTACTTGTGTCTATTTTGTAAATCATTTATAAAACCTGCATGTATTCTCATCCCAAAAATATTAGATTTTAAAAGTGGGACTATAACTCACTTTCACAGATTTTTACTTCATCGGGAAGTAAGACTTGGCCACTGGTTGATTCACGAACCTATAACAATATATACATATATATCAAAGTATGTTTAAAATATATTTACAACACTTTTAATATATTTTGATGTTTTAAATTTATTAAGTCAGCTGTCCTCGTTAGTAACCTACAACTAGTTGTCCACAGTTAGATGTACAGAAATAAATCGATAAATATTATCTTGAATCAATCCACGACCCAGTGTATACGTATCTCAGTATTGATCACAACTCAAACTATATATATTTTGGAATCAACCTCAACCCTGTATAGCTAACTCCAACATTCACATATAGAGTGTCTATGGTTGTTCCGAAATATATATAGATGTGTCGACATGATAGGTCGAAATGTTGTATACGTGTCTATGGTATCTCAAGATTACATAATATACAATACAAGTTGATTAAGTTATGGTTGGAATAGATTTGTTACCAATTTTCACGTAGCTAAAATGAGAAAAATTATCCAATCTTGTTTTACCCATAACTTCTTCATTTTAAATCCGTTTTGAGTGAATCAAATTGCTATGGTTTCATATTGAACTCTATTTTATGAATCTAAACAGAAAAAGTATAGGTTTATAGTCGGAAAAATAAGTTACAAGTCGTTTTTGTAAAGGTAGTCATTTCAGTCGAAAGAACGACGTCTAGATGACCATTTTAGAAAACATACTTCCACTTTGAGTTTAACCATAATTTTTGGATATAGTTTCATGTTCATAATAAAAATCATTTTCTCAGAATAACAACTTTTAAATCAAAGTTTATCATAGTTTTTAATTAACTAACCCAAAACAGCCCGCGGTGTTACTACGACGGCGTAAATCCGGTTTTACGGTGTTTTTCGTGTTTCCAAGTTTTAAATCATTAAGTTAGCATATCATATAGATATAGAACATGTGTTTAGTTGATTTTAAAAGTCAAGTTAGAAGGATTAACTTTTGTTTGCGAACAAGTTTAGAATTAACTAAACTATGTTCTAGTGATTACAAGTTTAAACCTTCGAATAAGATAGCTTATATGTATGAATCGAATGATGTTATGAACATCATTACTACTTTAATTTCCTTGGATAAACCTACTGGAAAAGAGAAAAATGGATCTAGCTTCAATGGATCCTTGAATGACTCGAAGTTCTTGAAGCAGAATCATGACACGAAAACAAGTTCAAGTAAGATCATCACTTGAAATAAGATTGTTATAGTTATAGAAATTGAACCAAAGTTTGAATATGATTATTACCTTGTATTAGAATGATAACCTACTGTAAGAAACAAAGATTTCTTGAGGTTGGATGATCACCTTACAAGATTGGAAGTGAGCTAGCAAACTTGAAAGTATTCTTGATTTTATGAAACTAGAACTTTTGGAATTTATGAAGAACACTTAGAACTTGAAGATAGAACTTGAGAGAGATCAATTAGATGAAGAAAATTGAAGAATTAAAGTGTTTGTAGGTGTTTTTGGTCGTTGGTGTATGGATTAGATATAAAGGATATGTAATTTTGTTTTCATGTAAATAAGTCATGAATGATTACTCATATTTTTGTAATTTTATGAGATATTTCATTCTAGTTGCCAAATGATGGTTCCCACATGTGTTAGGTGACTCACATGGGCTGCTAAGAGCTGATCATTGGAGTGTATATACCAATAGTACATACATCTAAAAGCTGTGTATTGTACGAGTACGAATACGGGTGCATACGAGTAGAATTGTTGATGAAACTGAACGAGGATGTAATTGTAAGCATTTTTGTTAAGTAGAAGTATTTTGATAAGTGTATTGAAGTCTTTCAAAAGTGTATAAATACATATTAAAACACTACATGTATATACATTTTAACTGAGTCGTTAAGTCATCGTTAGTCATTACATGTAAATGTTGTTTTGAAACCTTTAGGTTAACGATCTTGTTAAATGTTGTTAACCCAATGTTTATAATATCAAAATAGATTTTAAATTATTATATTATCATGATATTATGATGTACGAATATCTCTTAATATGATATATATACATTAAATGTCGTTACAACGATAATCGTTACATATATGTCTCGTTTCAAAATTATTAAGTTAGTAGTCTTGTTTTTACATATGTAGTTCATTGTTAATATACTTAATGATATGTTTAATTATCATAATATAATGTTAACTATATATATAACCATATATATGTCATCATATAGTTTTTACAAGTTTTAACGTTCGTGAATCACCGGTCAACTTGGGTGGTCAATTGTCTATATGAAACCTATTTCAATTAATCAAGTCTTAACAAGTTTGATTGCTTAACATGTTGGAAAAATTTAATCATGTAAATATCAATCTCAATTAATATATATAAACATGGAAAAGTTCAGGTCACTACAGTACCTACCCGTTAAATAAATTTCGTCCCGAAATTTTAAGCTGTTGAAGGTGTTGACGAATCTTCTGGAAATAGATGCGGGTATTTCTTCTTCATCTGATCTTCACGCTCCCAGGTGAACTCGGGTCCTCTACGAGCATTCCATCGAACCTTAACAATTGGTATCTTGTTTTGCTTAAGTCTTTTAATCTCACGATCCATTATTTCGACGGGTTCTTCGATGAATTGAAGTTTTTCGTTGATTTGGATTTCATCTAACAGAATAGTGAGATCTTCTTTAGCAAAACATTTCTTCAAATTCGAGACGTGGAAAGTGTTATGTACAGCCGCGAGTTGTTGAGGTAACTCAAGTCGGTAAGCTACTGGTCCGACACGATCAATAATCTTGAATGGTCCAATATACCTTGGATTTAATTTCCCTCGTTTACCAAATCGAACAACGCCTTTCCAAGGTGCAACTTTAAGCATGACCATCTCTCCAATTTCAAATTCTATATCTTTTCTTTTAATGTCAGCGTAGCTCTTTTGTTGACTTTGGGCGGTTTTCAACCGTTGTTGAATTTGGATGATCTTCTCGGTAGTTTCTTGTATAATCTCCGGACCCGTAATCTGTCTATCCCCCACTTCACTCCAACAAATCGGAGACCTGCACTTTCTACCATAAAGTGCTTCAAATGGCGCCATCTCAATGCTTGAATGGTAGCTGTTGTTGTAGGAAAATTCTGCTAATGGTAGATGTCGATCCCAACTGTTTCTGAAATCAATAACACATGCTCGTAGCATGTCTTCAAGCATTTGTATCGTCCTTTCGCTCTGCCCATCAGTTTGTGGATGATAGGCAGTACTCATGTCTAGACGAGTTCCTAATGCTTGCTGTAATGTCTGCCAGAATCTTGAAATAAATCTGCCATCCCTATCAGAGATAATAGAGATTGGTATTCCATGTCTGGAGACGACTTCCTTCAAATACAGTCGTGCTAACTTCTCCATATTGTCATCTTCTCTTATTGGCAGGAAGTGTGCTGATTTGGTGAGACGATCAACTATTACCCAAATAGTATCAAAACCACTTGCAGTCCTTGGCAATTTAGTGATGAAATCCATGGTAATGTTTTCCCATTTCCATTCCGGGATTTCGGGTTGTTGAAGTAGACCTGATGGTTTCTGATGCTCAGCTTTGACCTTAGAACACGTCAAACATTCTCCCACGTATTTAGCAACATCGGCTTTCATACCCGGCCACCAAAAATATTTCTTGAGATCCTTGTACATCTTCCCCGTTCCAGGATGTATTGAGTATCTGGTTTTATGAGCTTCTCTAAGTACCATTTCTCTCATATCTCCAAATTTTGGTACCCAAATCCTTTCAGCCCTATACCGGGTTCCGTCTTCCCGAATATTAAGATGCTTCTCCGATCCTTTGGGTATTTCATCCTTTAAATTTCCCTCTTTTAAAACTCCTTGTTGCGCCTCCTTTATTTGAGTAGTAAGGTTATTATGAATCATTATATTCATAGATTTTACTCGAATGGGTTCTCTGTCCTTCCTGCTCAAGGCATCGGCTACCACATTTGCCTTCCCCGGGTGGTAACGAATCTCAAAGTCGTAATCATTCAATAATTCAATCCACCTACGCTGCCTCATATTCAGTTGTTTCTGATTAAATATGTGTTGAAGACTTTTGTGGTCGGTATATATAATACTTTTGACCCCATATAAGTAGTGCCTCCAAGTCTTTAATGCAAAAACAACCGCGCCTAATTCCAAATCATGCGTCGTATAATTTTGTTCGTGAATCTTCAATTGTCTAGACGCATAAGCAATCACCTTCGTTCGTTGCATTAATACACAACCGAGACCTTGCTTTGATGCGTCACAATAAATCACAAAATCATCATTCCCTTCAGGCAATGACAATATAGGTGTCGTAGTTAGCTTTTTCTTCAATAACTGAAACGCTTTCTCTTGTTCATCATTCCATTCAAATTTCTTCCCTTTATGCGTTAATGCAGTCAAGGGTTTTGCTATTCTGGAAAAGTCTTGGATGAACCTTCTGTAGTAACCAGCTAGTCCTAAAAACTGGCGTATGTGTTTCGGAGTTTTCGGGGTTTCCCACTTTTCAACAGTTTCTATCTTTGCCGGATCCACCTTAATACCTTCTTTGTTCACTATGTGACCGAGGAATTGAACTTCTTCCAACCAAAATGCACACTTTGAAAACTTAGCGTACAATTCTTCCTTCCTCAATACTTCTAACACCTTTCTCAAATGTTCACCGTGTTCTTGGTCATTCTTTGAGTAAATAAGTATGTCATCAATGAAAACAATGACAAACTTGTCAAGGTATGGTCCACACACTCGGTTCATAAGGTCCATGAACACAGCTGGTGCATTAGTTAAACCAAACGGCATGACCATAAACTCGTAATGACCGTAACGTGTTCTGAAAGCAGTCTTTGAAATATCATCTTCTTTCACCCGCATTTGATGATACCCGAAACGTAAGTCAATCTTTGAATAAACAGACGAGCCTTGTAGTTGATCAAATAAGTCGTCGATTCTCGGTAGTGGGTAGCGGTTCTTGATGGTACGTTTGTTCAACTCTCGGTAGTCGATACACAACCTGAATGTACCATCTTTCTTCTTGACAAACAAAACAGGAGCTCCCCACGGTGATGTGCTTGGTCGAATGAAACCACGCTCTAAAAGTTCTTGTAATTGGCTTTGCAGTTCTTTCATCTCGCTGGGTGCGAGTCTGTAAGGAGCACGAGCTATTGGTGCAGCTCCTGGTACAAGATGTATTTGAAATTCAACGGATCGATGTGGGGGTAATCCCGGTAATTCTTTCGGAAATACATCGGGAAATTCTTTTGCAATGGGAACATCATTGATGCTCTTTTCTTCAGTTTGTACTTTCTCGACGTGTGCTAGAACAGCATAGCAACCTTTTCTTATTAGTTTTTGTGCCTTCAAATTACTAATAAGATGTAGCTTCGTGTTGCCCTTTTCTCCGTACACCATTAAGGGTTTTCCTTTTTCTCGTATAATGCGAATTGCATTTTTGTAACAAATGATCTCTGCTTTCACTTCTTTCAACCAGTCCATACCGATTATCACATCAAAACTCCCTAACTCTACTGGTATCAAATCAATCTTAAATGTTTCGCTAACCAGTTTAATTTCTCGATTCCGACATATATTATCTGCTGAAATTAATTTACCATTTGCTAATTCGAGTAAAAATTTACTATCCAAAGGCGTCAATGGACAACTTAATTTAGCACAAAAATCTCTACTCATATAGCTTCTATCCGCACCCGAATCAAATAAAACGTAAGCAGATTTATTGTCAATAAGAAACATACCCGTAACAAGCTCCGGGTCTTCCTGTGCCTCTGCCGCATTAATATTGAAAACTCTTCCGCGGCCTTGTCCATTCGTGTTCTCCTGGTTCGGGCAATTTCTAATAATGTGGCCCGGTTTTCCACATTTATAACAAACTACATTGGCATAACTTGCTCCGACACTACTTGCTCCGCCATTACTCGTTCCGACACCATTTGTTCCTTTCGTTCTATTAACCCCTGGTCCGTAGACCTCACACTTCGCCGTGCTATGACCATTTCTTTTACACTTGTTGCAAAATTTGGTGCAGAACCCCGAGTGATACTTTTCACACCTTTGGCATAGCTGCTTCTGATTGTTGTTGTTGTTGCGGTTATTATTGTTGTTGGGATGATTGTTGTAGTTGCTGTTGTTGTTGTTGTTGTTGTTGTTGTTGGGCCGTTTGTTGTAGTTGCGATTGATGTTGCGATTGTTGGGATAATTGTTGCGATTATTGTTGTAATTGCTGTTGTTGTTGTATTGGTGATTCTTATCACCGTTTTCCTCCCACTTTCTTTTGACTTGCTTCACATTGGCCTCTTCAGCAGTCTGTTCTTTAATTCTTTCTTCAATCTGGTTCACTAGTTTGTGAGCCATTCTACATGCCTGTTGTATGGAGGCGGGCTCGTGTGAACTTATATCTTCTTGGATTCTTTCCGGTAATCCTTTCACAAACGCGTCGATCTTCTCTTCCTCATCTTCGAATGCACCCGGACACAATAGGCACAATTCTGTGAATCGTCTTTCGTATGTGGTAATATCAAATCCTTGGGTTCGTAACCCTCTAAGTTCTGTCTTGAGCTTATTGACCTCGGTTCTGGGACGGTACTTCTCGTTCATCAAGTGCTTGAATGCTGACCACGGTAGTGCGTACGCATCATCTTGTCCCACTTGCTCTAGATAGGTATTCCACCATGTTAACGCAGAACCTGTGAAGGTATGCGTAGCGTACTTCACTTTGTCCTCTTCAGTACACTTACTTATGGCAAACACCGATTCGACCTTCTCGGTCCACCGTTTCAATCCGATCGGTCCTTCGGTTCCATCAAATTCCAAAGGTTTGCAGGCAATGAATTCTTTGTAGGTGCATCCTACACGATTTCCTGTACTGCCAGATCCAAGGTTATTGTTGGTATGTAGCGCAGCCTGCACCGCGGCTATGTTTGAAGCTAGAAAAGTACGGAATTCCTCTTCATTCATATTCACGGTGTGTCGAGTAGTCGGTGCCATTTCCTTCAAAATAGTCAAATGGAACAAGTTAATCATACAGAATATTAAGAGTAGTTAATAGTATTTCGTAGCATAATATGAACTCATTTATAAAAGCTTTTTCTTCATATTAGCATTTTATAAGTTTAAATTCGGGTAGTACCTACCCGTTAAGTTCATACTTAGTAGCTAATATACAATTCAACTACTACAATTCTATATGAAAAACTGATTGTAATAATATTTCACGTTCAAACTTTTATACAATATTTTACAAACTTACAATACCGCTTATTTTACATAAAGCATGAAATATAGCACACAATAACTTTGATACAAGATAGTTGTGAAGATAATTCTAGCTAGTACACAAGTCGTTCAGCAAAGGCAATAAAGACACGTAATTCATACGTCCAGAAACAAGTCATGCGTTCTGGTTTTACTAGGACTACTTCCCATCCTTGGTCTTGTGGAACATAACCGTTATGGCCGTTGATAAGACAGCGTGTTGTAACGTCGTCAAAGGGACGAGGGTTACGTAATGACCAACAGTCTCGTAATAACCTAAAAACCTCATTTCTTATCCCAATTACCGATTCTGTTACTTGTGGGAACGTTTTGTTTAATAGTTGTAGCCCGATGTTCTTGTTCTCACTTTGGTGAGAAGCGAACATTACTAACCCATAAGCATAACATGCTTCTTTATGTTGCATGTTAGCCGCTTTTTCTAAATCACGAAGTCCTATATTCGGATATACTGAGTCAAAATAATTTCTTAACCCGTTGCGTAAAATAGTATTTGGGTTCCCCGCAATATATGCGTCAAAGTAAACACATCGTAACTTATGGATTTCCCAATGTGATATCCCCCATCTTCCGAACGAAAGTTTCTTATAAACCAAGACATTCTTGGAACGTTCTTCGAATGTCTTACAAACTGATCTCGCCTTAAATAGTTGTGCCGAGGAATTCTGGCCGACTCTAGACAAGATTTCATCAATCATATCTCCGGGTAGGTCTCTTAAAATATTGGGTTGTCTATCCATTTTGTGTTTTTAAACTGTAAAATAGACAAGAGTTAGATTCATAAAAAAAATACTTATTAATACAAGCAATTTTTACATATATCATAAAGCATAAGAACACTATATTACATATATTACACCACACGAATACAACTATCTTATTCCGACTCGCTCATTTATTCTTCTTCGGTTTTGGTTCGTTTTGCCAAGTTTCTAGGGATATATGATGTTCCCCTAATACTAACTGTCGTTTTCCACAACGGTTTAGAAAAATCTGGTGGTTTAGAGGTTCCCGGGTCATTGTTACAACTTAAGGACTTCGGGGGTTGACGATACATATAAAGTTCATCGGGGTTGGAATTAGATTTCTCTATTTTTATGCCCTTTCCCTTATTATTTTCTTTTGCCTTTTTAAATTCAGTTGGGGTAATTTCTATAACATCATCGGAATTCTCGTCGGAATCCGATTCATCGGAGAATTGGTAATCCTCCCAATATTTTGCTTCCTTGGCGGAAACACCATTGACCATAATTAACTTTGGTCGGTTGGTTGAGGATTTTCTTTTACTTAACCGTTTTATTATTTCCCCCACCGGTTCTACTTCTTCATCCGGTTCCGATTCTTCTTCCGTTTCCGATTCTTCTTCCGGTTCCGACTCTTCTTCCGGTTCCTCTTCGGGAACTTGTGAATCAGTCCACGAATCATTCCAATTTACATTTGACTCTTCATTATTATTAGGTGAGTCAATGGAACTTGTTCTAGAGGTAGACATCTATCATATAATATCAAACGCGTTAAGAGATTAATATATCACATAATATTCACATGTTAAAAATATATAGTTTCCAACAAAATTTGTTAAGCAATCATTTTTCAAGTAAACACGGTCGAAGTCCAGACTCACTAATGCATCCTAACAAACTCGATAAGACACACTAATGCAAAATTCTGGTTCTCTAAGACCAACGCTCGGATACCAACTGAAATGTCCCGTTTTTATTGATTAAAAACGTTCCATATTAATTGATTTCGTTGCGAGGTTTTGACCTCTATATGAGACGTTTTTCAAAGACTGCATTCATTTTTAAAACAAACCATAACCTTTATTTCATAGATAAAGGTTTTAAAAAAACTTTACGTAGATTATCAAATAATGATAATCTAAAATATCCTGTTTACACACGACCATTACATAATGGTTTACAATACAAATATGTTACAACAAAATAAGTTTCTTGAATGCAGTTTTTACACAATATCATACAAGTATGGACTCCAAATCTTGTCCTTATTTAAGTATGCGACAGCGGAAGCTCTTAATAATCACCTGAGAATAAACATGCTTAAAACGTCAACAAAAATGTTGGTGAGTTATAGGTTTAACCTATATATATCAAATCATAATAATAGACCACAAGATTTCATATTTCAATACACATCCCATACATAGAGATAAAAATCATTCATATGGTGAACACCTGGTAACCGACATTAACAAGATGCATATATAAGAATATCCCCATCATTCCGGGACACCCTTCGGATATGATATAAATTTCGAAGTACTAAAGCATCCGGTACTTTGGATGGGGTTTGTTAGGCCCAATAGATCTATCTTTAGGATTCGCCTCAATTAGGGTGTCTGTTCCCTAATTCTTAGATTACCAGACTTAATAAAAAGGGGGCATATTCGATTTCGATAATTCAACCATAGAATGTAGTTTCACGTACTTGTGTCTATTTTGTAAATCATTTATAAAACCTGCATGTATTCTCATCCCAAAAATATTAGATTTTAAAAGTGGGACTATAACTCACTTTCACAGATTTTTACTTCGTCGGGAAGTAAGACTTGGCCACTGGTTGATTCACGAACCTATAACAACATATACATATATATCAAAGTATGTTTAAAATATATTTACAACACTTTTAATATATTTTGATGTTTTAAGTTTATTAAGTCAGCTGTCCTCGTTAGTAACCTACAACTAGTTGTCCACAGTTAGATGTACAGAAATAAATCGATAAATATTATCTTGAATCAATCCACGACCCAGTGTATACGTATCTCAGTATTGATCACAACTCAAACTATATATATTTTGGAATCAACCTCAACCCTGTATAGCTAACTCCAACATTCACATATAGAGTGTCTATGGTTGTTCCGAAATATATATAGATGTGTCGACATGATAGGTCGAAATGTTGTATACGTGTCTATGGTATCTCAAGATTACATAATATACAATACAAGTTGATTAAGTTATGGTTGGAATAGATTTGTTACCAATTTTCACGTAGCTAAAATGAGAAAAATTATCCAATCTTGTTTTACCCATAACTTCTTCATTTTAAATCCGTTTTGAGTGAATCAAATTGCTATGGTTTCATATTGAACTCTATTTTATGAATCTAAACAGAAAAAGTATAGGTTTATAGTCGGAAAAATAAGTTACAAGTCATTTTTGTAAAGGTAGTCATTTCAGTCGAAAGAACGACGTCTAGATGACCATTTTAGAAAACATACTTCCACTTTGAGTTTAACCATAATTTTTGGATATAGTTTCATGTTCATAATAAAAATCATTTTCTCAGAATAACAACTTTTAAATCAAAGTTTATCATAGTTTTTAATTAACTAACCCAAAACAGCCCGCGGTGTTACTACGACGGCGTAAATCCGGTTTTACGGTGTTTTTCGTGTTTCCAGGTTTTAAATCATTAAGTTAGCATATCATATAGATATATAACATGTGTTTAGTTGATTTTAAAAGTCAAGTTAGAAGGATTAACTTTTGTTTGCGAACAAGTTTAGAATTAACTAAACTATGTTCTAGTGATTACAAGTTTAAACCTTCGAATAAGATAGCTTATATGTATGAATCGAATGATGTTATGAACATCATTACTATCTTAATTTCCTTGGATAAACCTACTGGAAAAGAGAAAAATGGATCTAGCTTCAATGGATCCTTGAATGACTCGAAGTTCTTGAAGCAGAATCATGACACGAAAACAAGTTCAAGTAAGATCATCACTTGAAATAAGATTGTTATAGTTATAGAAATTGAACCAAAGTTTGAATATGATTATTACCTTGTATTAGAATGATAACCTACTGTAAGAAACAAAGATTTCTTGAGGTTGGATGATCACCTTACAAGATTGGAAGTGAGCTAGCAAACTTGAAAGTATTCTTGATTTTATGAAACTAGAACTTTTGGAATTTATGAAGAACACTTAGAACTTGTAGATAGAACTTGAGAGAGATCAATTAGATGAAGAAAATTGAAGAATTAAAGTGTTTGTAGGTGTTTTTGGTCGTTGGTGTATGGATTAGATATAAAGGATATGTAATTTTGTTTTCATGTAAATAAGTCATGAATGATTACTCATATTTTTGTAATTTTATGAGATATTTCATGCTAGTTGCCAAATGATGGTTCCCATATGTGTTAGGTGACTCACATGGGCTGCTAAGAGCTGATCATTGGAGTGTATATACCAATAGTACATACATCTAAAAGCTGTGTATTGTACGAGTACGAATACGGGTGCATACGAGTAGAATTGTTGATGAAACTGAACGAGGATGTAATTGTAAGCATTTTTATTAAGTAGAAGTATTTTGATAAGTGTATTGAAGTCTTTCAAAAGTGTATAAATACATATTAAAACACTACATGTATATACATTTTAACTGAGTCGTTAAGTCATCGTTAGTCATTACATGTAAATGTTGTTTTGAAACCTTTAGGTTAACGATCTTGTTAAATGTTGTTAACCCAATGTTTATAATATCAAAAGAGATTTTAAATTATTATATTATCATGATATTATGATGTACGAATATCTCTTAATATGATATATATACATTAAATGTCGTTACAACGATAATCGTTACATATATGTCTCGTTTCAAAATTATTAAGTTAGTAGTCTTGTTTTTACATATGTAGTTCATTGTTAATATACTTAATGATATGTTTAATTATCATAATATAATGTTAACTATATATATAACCATATATATGTCATCATATAGTTTTTACAAGTTTTAACGTTCGTGAATCACCGGTCAACTTGGGTGGTCAATTGTCTATATGAAACCTATTTCAATTAATCAAGTCTTAACAAGTTTGATTGCATAACATGTTGGAAACATTTAATCATGTAAATATCAATCTCAATTAATATATATAAACATGGAAAAATTCGGGTCACTACACAACTAATTCATTAGAGGAATGTTTTACTTGTGTCTATCTTGTCAAACATTTATAAAAGCATTTCATGTATTCTCAGTCCCAAAAATATATATTGCAAAAGCATTTAATAAAAAGGGATCAAATGAACTCACGCATATAAATATTGTAAAACAGTTAATAAAACTACGCATGAATTCACAGTCCAAAAATGTAATGAGTAAAAGGGAGCAAATGAAACTCACGATACGATATTTTGTAGTAAAAATATGCATACGACGGCACTGAACAATGCAAGGTTGACCTCGGATTCACGAACCTCAATGTAACAAGCCTTAAAAAAAATTAACGCCTCTGCCAGAGCTTGAACCCGCGAGCTCTAGTTTAGCACACAACACCCTGAACCATTGAGCCATTGCTTACTTTCTGATTTATTTAGGATTTTAAATCCTTTTAAGATGTTTTTAGTTTCCAACTTCTTCTCCTCCTAAAACCCATTTAGTATCTTCATCATCATCATCATCTAATTATAATATCACATAGGTTTCAAAACACGTATAGACATCAAACCAGATAGCAGCTCAATGGGCTTGCAATTCGTGGCCCAACATGTTAACAGTTTAGCAAGCCCCCAAATATGTGGCTTTACGGTTTTTGTAGCCACCATTAACAGTTTAGCTGCAGTTCTATCATCGTCTTTATCTATCAATCATCATCTCTTATACGGCTCATCAACATTATTATCTTCATCATCCATTCAAATCAAACCGAAACATAACAGTTACCAGGTTTCAATAGCAGTAAATGATGGTGGTTTGTGGGGTTTTAATGGTGGTTATGTGATGGTGTCGTGGGTTGATTGTTCACGAAGTAAAAAAAATTAAGAGAGAGAGAGAAGAGAGAGAGTAAGGTGGTCGGAGGTGGTAGTCAGTTAAGGTTGTGATGAGTGGTGTTGTCGTGATCATGGTGGTGAAGGGTGGTGATAGGTAGACGTGGGAGTGGTAACGGGTGGTGGTTCTCGGTGTAGTTCAACGGAGGGGAAGATAGTAATAATGCCGAAGGTGGTGATGGATGATCGTAGTTGATCGAATGGATGTTTTTCTTTGGTCATTCTGTTGTTGAGTTTGTTCTTGGATAGAACTATAAACAAAGACAGTCGTAGTCATAGTTTTAAAATGGTTCGAGCTTGATGATGAACTCGGGTATTGTGGGCTGAATGATGATCATGAATCTGAATATGTAGTGTAAAGTTGTGATTTAGAAATACTAAGTAATTTTTCAAGTGAGTTTTGTTTCCCTTCCTTTCTGTTTTTAACTTTCGAATAGAATTAGTGATTTTATAGCTGCAAGTGAATGTTATAATAGAACTCCAATGTACGATCGATTTGGTTTGTAGTGCAGCTATGGCCGACAAGATAGTCGAGCAGGAAGAAGAAGATAAGGAAAATAGAAATAAATAGGGACTTGAAACAGATTCGTACGCTTTAACTATTATTGACAGCTAACAAATTTTGTATCTGTCTGTTTGATTTCTTTTCTCCTCCTTCATTCGAATTGCAGTAAGAGAATTTTATAGAGTGTAAGTATACGATGGATGCAGTAACAAGATTGTCTGTAGTGGTGATATGGGATCGACGGGAAGAATCGAGCAGAAGAAGAAATCAAAAGAAAAATATCAAAATGAATAAAGCTGATCATTATGTCTAACTGAATTGTATCTGTAGTTGTTTTGTAGTGAAATGGAGTCAACATATGGAATCAATTTGAATCATAAGAAGAAAATAAATAAATAAATAAATAAAACAGATACATATTGCGTATTGAATTAGTACAAATTAAAGAATTTGTTATCAATTAAATAATTAAGCATGTTCGTGATACATAACAGAATTTAATCATGTATATTTTCTATTTTATATTTAATGTTAATACATTAATAATAATAATAATAATAATAATAATAATAATAATAATAATAATAATAATAATAATAATAATAATAATAATAATAATAATAATAATAATAATAATAATAATAATAATAATAATAATAATAATGAAGTTTTTAATATTAGAGTTAGTAAAAATACTAATAATAATAATAATAGAAATAATAATGTAATAATGTAATAATAATATCTAGGATCATAATTTTATTACTAATTATAATAATAATGTTATTAGTAATGAGAACAATAATATTAGTAATAATAATAATAATATAACAAATCAAATGTATATAATAATTTTCATAATTTTAATAATACTGATTATTAATATTAATAATAATAATGATAGTAATATAACAACTATAATTAAACTTGTAATTACATTTAATATATTAATATTACAATTTATTAATTATGTAATATTTAATAATTATGTCATATTTTATATGATAACATCTATTGAATAATTAATATTTATATATTTTATAAATATTACAATATAATAATTATTAATAGAAATCATTTATATATATATATATATATATATATATATATATATATATATATATATATATATATATATATATATAAATATAAATATATATATATGTGTGTCTGTGTGTGTGTATATACATATTTATTTACACATAATTGTTCGTGAATCGTCAGAAACAGTCAAAAGTCAAATAAATAGAAGAAATAGTTCAAAATTTTTGAGACTCAACCTAACAGATTTTTCTTATCGTGTCAAAAGTATTAAATCGTATCGAGAGTTTGGTTTAAAATTAGTCGAAATTTTATGGGTCATTACACATTCGTATTTACATATACTTCAGAATTACACGTCACAATTCCAATAATAAATCGTTAAACCCATCGTACGCCCTTTAAATATATATATCCGTTATACGTCGTACATGCTCTACATATATACATCGTACGAATAAACGGTTCTTACATGTGGATGGGAGTTAGTGAGGTTTTTTTGAAGTGATGGAATATGTGGAGATAGAAAGAAAAAATTCACAGGTAGATAGAAAAGATTTACAGGTTTTTTTGAAGAGATTTAGAGAGGAGATTTAGGCTGCACGTGCTTTTTAGAGATGTTTTTTCAGATATGGAGTTGAGTTGAGAGTTGAATGGGACCCGCTCTGGTGTAATTTGTAGTGACCCGAACTTTTCATGATTATATATTAATTGAAAACTATATTTGTGTGATTAAATGTTTCCAACATGTTAAGCAATCAAACTTGTTAAGACTTGATTATTTGAAATGAGTTTAATGTAGACAATTGACCACCCAAGTTGACCGGCGATTCACGAACGTTAAAACTTGTAAAAATGACATGATGATATATATATATATATATATATATATATATATATATATATATATATATATATGGATATACATATAGTTAACATGATATTATGATAAGTAAGTATCTCCATAAGTATATTAACAATGAGTTATATACATAAAAATGAGACTACTAAGTTAAGAAACTCGAAACGATATATATAACGATTATCGTTATTACAACGTCTTACTAAATACATATGTATCATATTAAGATATTGTTACACAATATTTAACATGATAAAATGATAATTATATATATCATTAAGTATGTTAACAATGAACTACATATGTAAAACAAGACTACTAACTTAAGAATTTTGAAACGAGGCATATATGTAACGATTATCGTTGTAACGACATTTTAATGTATATATATCATATTAAGATATATTCATACATCATAATATCTTGATAATGTAATAATTTAACATCTCATTAGATATAATAAACAATGGGTTAACAACATTAAATGAGACCGTTAACTTAAAGGTTTCAAAACAACACTTACATGTAACGACTAACGATGACTTAACGACTCAGTTAAAATGTATATACAGGTAGTGTATTTAGATGTATTAGTACACTTTTGAAATACTTCAAGACACATATCAAAGTACTTCTACTTAACAAAAATGTTTACAATTGCATTCTCATTCATTTTCATCAACAATTCTACTCGTATGCAACCGTATTCATACTCGTACAATACCCAGCTCCTAGACGTATATACTATTGTTATATACACATAATAATTCAGCTCTTAGCAGCCCTAGATAGTCAACAAACATGTGGAACCAACAATTAGACAACTAGCATGACTTATGAGCAAGGAAATAAAAACAAGAACTCCTTTTAACCCCACTCACCTTCACCACTCACCACCTACTCCATTTCACTTCCAATTTTCTTCCCAATTCTCTCTCAAAACATACACACTCTTCCATGAACGTCTAAGTTATTATTTTTTCAGCAAAAATCATCAAATACAAGCTTTGGTTATTACCTATAATCATCATAAAAACAATTACTCAAGAACACTTCCAAGTTTACAAGTTTACTTCCAAGTTTCCTAATGCATTCCAAGCAATCATCTAAGATCAAGAAACCTTTGTTATTTACAGTAGGTTATCTTTCTAAATCAAGGTAATATTCATATTCAAGCTTTGATTCAATTTCTATAACTATAACTATCTTAATTCGAGTAATAATCTTACTTGAACTTGTTTTTGTGTCATGATTCTATTTCAAGAACTTCCAAGCCATCAAAGATCCTTTGAAGCTCAAGCTATTTTTTCATCATTTCTAGTAGGTTTACCTACTAAACTTGAGGTAGTAATGATGTTCATAACATCATTCGATTCATATATATAAAACTACCTTATTCGAAGGTTTAAACTTGTAATCACTAGAACATAGTTTAGTTAATTCTAAACTTATTCGCAAACAAAAGTTAATCCTTCTAACTTGACTTTTAAAATCAACTAAACACATGTTCTATATCTATATGATATGCTAACTTGATGATTTAAAACCTGAAAACACGAAAAATGAAATGTCCCGTTCTTATTGATTAAAAACGTTCCATATTAATTGATTTCGTTGCGAGGTTTTGACCTCTATATGAGACATTTTTCAAAGACTGCATTCATTTTAAAACAAACCATAACCTTTATTTCATCAATAAAGGTTTAAAAAGCTTTACGTAGATTATCAAATAATGATAATCTAAAATATCCTGTTTACACACGACCATTACATAATGGTTTACAATACAAATATGTTACATCGAAATCAGTTTCTTGAATGCAGTTTTTACACAGTATCATACAAACATGGACTCCAAATCTTGTCCTTATTTTAGTATGCAACAGCAGACGCTCTTAGTATTCACCTGAGAATAAACATGCTTTAAACGTCAACAAAAATGTTGGTGAGTTATAGGTTTAACCTATATATATCAAATTGTAACAATAGACCACAAGATTTCATATTTCAATATACATCCCATACATAGAGATAAAAATCATTCATATGGTGAACACCTGGTAATCGACATTAACAAGATGCATATATATAAGAATATCCCCATCATTCCGGGACACCCTTCGGATATGATATAAATTTCGAAGTACTAAAGCATCCGGTACTTTGGATGGGGTTTGTTAGGCCCAATAGATCTATCTTTAGGATTCGCATCAATTAGGGTGTCTGTTCCCTAATTCTTAGATTACCAGACTTAATAAAAAGGGGCATATTCGATTTCGATAATTCAACCATAGAATGTAGTTTCACGTACTTGTGTCTATTTTGTAAATCATTTATAAAACCTGCATGTATTCTCATCCCAAAAATATTAGATTTTAAAAGTGGGACTATAACTCACTTTCACAGATTCTTACTTTGTCGAGAAGTAAGACTTGGCCACTGTTGATTCACGAACCTATAACAATATATACATATATATTAAAGTATGTTCAAAATATATTTACAACACTTTTAATATATTTTGATGTTTTAAGTTTATTAAGTCAGCTGTCCTCGTTAGTAACCTACAACTAGTTGTCCACAGTTAGATGTACAGAAATAAATCGATAAATATTATCTTGAATCAATCCATGACCCAGTGTATACGTATCTCAGTATTGATCACAACTCAAACTATATATATTTGGGAATCAACCTCAACCCTGTATAGCTAACTCCAACATTCACATATAGAGTGTCTATGGTTGTTCCGAAATATATATAGATGTGTCGACATGATAGGTCGAAACATTGTATACGTGTCTATGGTATCTCAAGATTACATAATATACAATACAAGTTGATTAAGTTATGGTTGGAATAGATTTGTTACCAATTTTCACGGAGCTAAAATGAGAAAAATTATCCAATCTTGTTTTACCCATAACTTCTTCATTTTAAATCCGTTTTGAGTGAATCAAATTGCTATGGTTTTATATTGAACTCTATTTTATGAATCAAAACAGAAAAAGTATAGGTTTATAGTCGGAAAAATAAGTTACAAGTCATTTTTGTAAAGGTAGTCATTTCATTCGAAAGAACGACGTCTAGATGACCATTTTAGAAAACATACTTCCACTTTGAGTTTAACCATAATTTTTGGATATAGTTTCATGTTCATAATAAAAATCATTTTCTCAGAATAACAACTTTTAAATCAAAGTTTATCATAGTTTTTAATTAACTAACCCAAAACAGCCCGCGGTGTTACTACGACGGCGTAAATCCGGTTTTACGGTGTTTTTCGTGTTTCCAGGTTTTAAATCATTAAGTTAGCATATCATATAGATATAGAACATGTGTTTAGTTGATTTTAAAAGTCAAGTTAGAAGGATTAACTTTTGTTTGCGAACAAGTTTAGAATTAACTAAACTACGTTCTAGTGATTACGAGTTTAAACCTTCGAATAAGATAGTTTTATATATATGAATCGAATGATGTTATGAACATCATTAATACCTTAAGTTTAGTAGGTAAACCTACTGGAAGTGACAAGAAATTATCTAGCTTCAAGGGATCTTGGATGGCTTGAAAGTTCTTGAAGTAGGATCATGACACAAAAACAAGTTCAAGTAAGATTTTTACTCGAATTAAGATAGTTTATAGTTATAGAAATTGAATCAAAGTTTGAATATGAATATTACCTTGAATAAGAAAGATAACCTACTGTATATAACAAAGGTTTCTTGATCTTAGATGATTACTTGGAATGGATTAGAAAGCTTGGAAGTAAATTAGTAAACTTGAAGGGATTTTTGAAGTGTTCTTGAAGTGTTCTTCCTATGATGATTATAGCTTGATTCTTGAAGTGATTTTTGATGAAGATGATGATTAACTACTGGAAAAATACGTTCATAATAGTGTGTGTGTGTTGAGAGAGAATTAGAAAGAGAATTGGAAGTGAAATGGAGTGAATGATGAGTGGTAATTGGTGAGTGGTGAGTGGGGTTAAAAGGAGTTCTAGTTAGTTGACTAGCTCATGGTAGAAGTTAAAATTGATTAGTCATACATGACATAATCAAGAGTGGAATCCCATGCTAGTTTCTATTGGTATATACCCATAGTAAGTACGTTTTGAAGCTGTGTATAATACGGGTAAGAATACGACTAGAATTCTTGATGAAAGAAAAGAATGGGAAAGTAACTGTAACCATTTTCGTTAAGTATGAGTGTTTTGATATATGTCTTGAAGTCTTCCAAAAGTATTTTAATACATCTAAATACACTACATGTATATACATTTTAACTGAGTCGTTAAGTCATCGTTAGTCGTTACATGTAAGTGTTGTTTTGAAACCTTTAAGTTAACGATCTCAATTAATGTTGTTAACCCATTGTTTATTATATCTAATGAGATGTTAAATTATTATATTATCATGATATTATGATATATTAATATATCTTAATATGATATATATATATACATTTAAATGTCGTTACAACGATAATCGTTACATATATGTCTCGTTTCGAAATCCTTAAGTTAGTAGTCTTGTTTATATGTATATAACTCATTGTTAATATACTTATGGAGATACTTACTTATCATAATCTCATGTTAACCATATGTATATCCATATATATATATATATATATTGTCATGTCGTTTTTACAAGTTTTAACGTTCGTGAATCGCCGGTCAACTTGGGTGGTCAATTGTCTATATGAAACATATTTCAATTAATCAAGTCTTAACAAGTTTGATTGCTTAACATGTTGGAAACATTTAATCATGTAAATATCAATCTCAATTAATATATATAAACATGGAAAAGTTCGGGTCACTACAGTACCTACCCGTTAAATAAATTTCGTCCCGAAATTTTAAGTTGTTGAAGGTGTTGACGAATCTTCTGGAAATAGATGTGGGTATTTCTTCTTCATCTGATCTTCACGCTCCCAGGTGAAATCGGGTCCTCTACGAGCATTCCATCGAACCTTAACAATTGGTATCTTGTTTTGCTTAAGTCTTTTAACCTCACGATCCATTATTTCGACGGGTTCTTCGATGAATTGAAGTTTTTCGTTGATTTGGATTTCATCTAACGGAATAGTGAGATCTTATTTAGCAAAACATTTCTTCAAATTCGAGACGTGGAAAGTGTTATGTACAGCCGCGAGTTGTTGAGGTAACTCAAGTCGGTAAGCTACTGGTCCGACACGATCAATAATCTTGAATGGTCCAATATACCTTGGATTTAATTTCCCTCGTTTACCAAATCGAACAACGCCTTTCCAAGGTGCAACTTTAAGCATGACCATCTCTCCAATTTCAAATTCTATATCTTTTCTTTTAATGTCAGCGTAGCTCTTTTGTCGACTTTGGGCGGTTTTCAACCGTTGTTGAATTTGGATGATCTTCTCGGTAGTTTCTTGTATAATCTCCGGACCCGTAATCTGTCTATCCCCCACTTCACTCCAACAAATCGGAGACCTGCACTTTCTACCATAAAGTGCTTCAAACAGCGCAATCTCAATGCTTAAATGGTAGCTGTTGTTGTAGGAAAATTCTGCTAACGGTAGATGTCGATCCCAACTGTTTCCGAAATCAATAACACATGCTCGTAGCATGTCTTCAAGCGTTTGTATCGTCCTTTCACTCTGCCCATCAGTTTGTGGATGATAGGCAGTACTCATGTCTAGACGAGTTCCTAATGCTTGCTGTAATGTCTGCCAGAATCTTGAAATAAATCTGCCATCCCTATCAGAGATAATAGAGATTGGTATTCCATGTCTGGAGACGACTTCCTTCAAATACAGTCGTGCTAACTTCTCCATCTTGTCATCTTCTCTTATTGGCAGGAAGTGTGCTGATTTGGTGAGACGATCAACTATTACCCAAATAGTATCAAAACCACTTGCAGTCCTTGGCAATTTAGTGATGAAATCCATGGTAATGTTTTCCCATTTCCATTCTGGGATTTCGGGTTGTTGAAGTAGACCTGATGGTTTCTGATGCTCAGCTTTGACCTTAGGACACGTCAAACATTCTCCTACGTATTTAGCAACATCGGCTTTCATACCCGGCCACCAAAAATGTTTCTTGAGATCCTTGTACATCTTCCCCGTTCCAGGATGTATTGAGTATCTGGTTTTATGAGCTTCTCTAAGTACCATTTCTCTCATATCTCCAAATTTTGGTACCCAAATCCTTTCAGCCCTATACCGGGTTCCGTCTTCCCGAATATTAAGATGCTGCTCCGATCCTTTGGGTATTTCATCCTTTAAATTTCCTTCTTTTAAAACTCCTTGTTGTGCCTCCTTTATTTGAGTAGTAAGGTTATTATGAATCATTATATTCATAGATTTTACTCGAATGGGTTCTCTGTCCTTCCTGCTCAAGGCATCGGCTACTACATTTGCCTTCCCCGGGTGGTAACGAATCTCAAAGTCGTAATCATTCAACAATTCAATCCACCTACGCTGCCTCATATTCAGTTGTTTCTGATTAAATATGTGTTGAAGACTTTTGTGGTCGGTATATATAATACTTTTGACCCCATATAAGTAGTGCCTCCAAGTCTTTAATGCAAAAACAACCGCGCCTAATTCCAAATCATGCGTCATATAATTTTGCTCGTGAATCTTCAATTGTCTAGACGCATAAGCAATCACCTTCGTTCGTTGCATTAATACACAACCGAGACCTTGCTTTGATGCGTCACAATAAATCACAAAATCATCATTCCCTTCAGGCAATGACAATATAGGTGCCGTAGTTAGCTTTTTCTTCAATAACTGAAACGCTTTCTTTTATTCATCCTTCCATTCAAATTTCTTCCCTTTATGCGTTAATGCAGTCAAGGGTTTTGCTATTCTGGAAAAGTCTTGGATGAACCTTCTGTAGTAACCAGCTAGTCCTAAAAACTGGCGTATGTGTTTCGGAGTTTTCGGGGTTTCCCACTTTTCAACAGTTTCTATCTTTGCCGGATCCACCTTAATACCTTTTTTGTTCACTATGTGACCAAGGAATTGAACTTCTTCCAACCAAAATGCACACTTTGAAAATTTAGCGTACAATTCTTCCTTCCTCAATACTTCTAACACCTTTCTCAAATGTTCACCGTGTTCTTGGTCATTCTTTGAGTAAATAAGTATGTCATCAATGAAAACAATGACAAACTTGTCAAGGTATGGTCCACACACTCGGTTCATAAGGTCCATAAACACAGCTGGTGCATTAGTTAAACCAAATGGCATGACCATAAACTCGTAATGACCGTAACGTGTTCTGAAAGCAGTCTTTGGAATATCATCTTCTTTCACCCACATTTGATGATACCCGGAACGTAAGTCAATCTTTGAATAAACAGACGAGCCTTGTAGTTGATCAAATAAGTCGTCGATTCTCGGTAGTGGGTAGCGGTTCTTGATGGTAAGTTTGTTCAACTCTCGGTAGTCAATACACAACCTGAATGTACCATCTTTCTTCTTGACAAACAAAACAGGAGCTCCCCACGGTGATGTGCTTGGTCGAATGAAACAACGCTCTAAAAGTTCTTGTAATTGGCTTTGCAGTTCTTTCATCTCGCTGGGTGCGAGTCTGTAAGGAGCACGAGCTATTGGTGCAGCTCCTGGTACAAGATCTATTTGAAATTCAACGGATCGATGTGGGGGTAATCCCGGTAATTCTTTCGGAAATACATCGGGAAATTCTTTTGCAATGGGAACATCATTGATGCTCTTTTCTTCAGTTTGTACTTTCTCGACGTGTGCTAGAACAGCATAGCAACCTTTTCTTATTAGTTTTTGTGCCTTCAAATTACTAATAAGATGTAGCTTCGTGTTGCCCTTTTCTCCGTACACCATTAAGGGTTTTCCTTTTTCTCGTATAATGCGAATTGCATTTTTGTAACAAACGATCTCTGCTTTCACTTCTTTCAACCAGTCCATACCGATTATCACATCAAAACTCCCTAACTCTACTGGTATCAAGTCAATCTTAAATGTTTCGCTAACCAGTTTAATTTCTCAATTCCGACACATATTATCTGCTGAAATTAATTTACCATTTGCTAATTCGAGTAAAAATTTACTATCCAAAGACTTCAATGGACAACTTAATTTAGCACAAAAATCTCTACTCATATAGCTTCTATCCACACCCAAATCAAATAAAACGTAAGCAGATTTATTGTCAATAAGAAACGTACCCGTAACAAGCTCCGGGTCTTCCTGTGCCTCTGCCGCATTAATATTGAAAACTCTTCCGCGGCCTTGTCCATTCGTGTTCTCCTGGTTCGGGCAATTTCTAATAATGTGGCCCGGTTTTCCACATTTATAACAAACTACATTGGCATAACTTGCTCCGACACTACTTGCTCCGCCATTACTCGTTCCGACACCATTTGTTCCTTTCGTTCTATTAACCCCTGGTCCGTAGACCTCACACTTCGCCGCGCTATGACCATTTCTTTTACACTTGTTGCAAAATTTGGTGCAGAACCCCGAGTGATACTTTTCACACCTTTGGCATAGCTGCTTCTGATTGTTGTTGTTGTTGCGGTTATTATTGTTGTTGGGATGATTGTTGTAGTTGCTGTTGTTGTTGTTGTTGTTGTTGGGCCGTTTGTTGTAGTTGCGATTGATGTTGCGATTGTTGGGATAATTGTTGCGATTATTGTTGTAATTGCTGTTGTTGTTGTATTGGTGATTCTTATCACCGTTTTCCTCCCACTTTCTTTTGACTTGCTTCACATTGGCCTCTTCAGCAGTCTGTTCTTTAATTCTTTCTTCAATTTGGTTCACTAGTTTGTGAGCCATTCTACATACCTGTTGTATGGAGGCGGGCTCGTGTGAACTTATATCTTCTTGGATTCTTTCCGGTAATCCTTTCACAAACGCGTCGATCTTCTCTTCCTCATCTTCGAATGCTCCCGGACACAATAGGCACAATTCTGTGAATCGTCTTTCGTACGTGGTAATATCAAATCCTTGGGTTCGTAACCCTCTAAGTTCTGTCTTGAGCTTATTGACCTCGGTTCTGGGACGGTACTTCTCGTTCATCAAGTGCTTGAATGCTGACCACGGTAGTGCGTACGCATCGTCTTGTCCCACTTGCTCTAGATAGGTATTCCACCATGTTAACGCAGAACCTGTGAAGGTATGCGTAGCGTACTTTACTTTGTCCTCTTCAGTACACTTACTTATGGCAAACACCGATTCGACCTTCTCGGTCCACCGTTTCAATCCGATCGGTCCTTCGGTTCCATCAAATTCCAAAGGTTTGCAGGCAGTGAATTCTTTGTAGGTGCATCCTACACGATTTCCTGTACTGCCAGATCCAAGGTTATTATTGGTATGTAGCGCAGCCTGTACTGCGGCTATGTTTGAAGCTAGAAAAGTACGGAATTCCTCTTCATTCATATTCACGGTGTGTCGAGTAGTCGGTGCCATTTCCTTCAAAATAGTCAAATGGAACAAGTTAATCATACAGAATATTAAGAGTAGTTAATAGTATTTCGTAGCATAATATGAACTCATTTATAAAAGCTTTTTCTTCATATTAGCGTTTTATAAGTTTAAATTCGGGTAGTACCTACCCGTTAAGTTCATACTTAGTAGCTAATATACAATTCAACTACTACAATTCTATATGAAAAACTGATTATAATAATATTTCGCGTTCAAACTTTTATACAATATTTTACAAACTTACAATACCGCTTATTTTACATAAAGCATGAAATATAGCACACAATAACTTTGATACAAGATAGTTGTGAAGATAATTCTAGCTAGTACACAAGTCGTTCAGCAAAGGTAATAAAGACACGTAATTCATACGTCCAGAAACAAGTCATGCATTCTGGTTTTACTAGGATTACTTCCCATCCTTGGTCTTGTGGAACATAACCGTTATGGCCGTTGATAAGACAGCGTGTTTTAACGTCGTCAAAGGGACGAGGGTTACGTAATGTCCAACAGTCCCGTAACAATCTAAAAACCTCATTTCTTACCCCAATTACCGACTCCGTCACTTGTGGGAACGTTTTGTTTAATAGTTGTAGCCCGATGTTCTTGTTCTCACTTTGGTGAGAAGCGAACATTACTAATCCGTAAGCATAACATGCTTCTTTATGTTGCATGTTAGCCGCTTTTTCTAAATCACGAAGTCCAATATTCGGATATATTGAGTCAAAATAATTTCTTAACCCATTGCGTAAAATAGCATTTAGGTTCCCCGCAATATATGCGTCAAAGTAAACACATCGTAACTTATGGATTTCCCAATGTGATATCCCCCATCTTTCGAACGAAAGCCTTTTATAAACCAAGGCATTCTTGGAACGTTCTTCGAATGTCTTACAAACTGATCTCGCCTTAAATAGTTGTGCCGAGGAATTCTGACCGACTCTAGACAAGATTTCATCAATCATGTCTCCGGGTAGGTCTCTTAAAATATTGGGTTGTCTATCCATTTTGTGTTTTTTACTGTAAAATAGACAAGAGTTAGATTCATAAAAAAAATACTTATTAATACAAGCAATTTTTACATATATCATAAAGCATAAGCACGCTATATTACATATATTACACCACACGAATACAACTATCTTATTCCGACTCGCTTGTTTCTTCTTCTTCGGTTTTGGTTCGTTTTGCCAAGTTTCTAGGGATATATGATGTTCCCCTAATACGAGCCGTAATTTTCCACATTGGTTTAGAAAAACCTGGTGGTTTAGAGGTTCCCGGGTCATTGTTACAACTTTAGGACTTCGGGGGTTGACGATACATATAAAGTTCATCGGGGTTGGAATTAGATTTCTCTATTTTTATGCCCTTTCCCTTATTATTTTCTTTTGCCTTTTTAAATTCAGTTGGGGTAATTTCTATAACATCATCGGAATTCTCGTCGGAATCCGATTCATCGGAGAATTGGTAATCCTCCCAATATTTTGCTTCCTTGGCGGAAACACCATTGACCATAATTAACCTTGGTCGGTTGGATGAGGATTTTCTTTTACTTAACCGTTTTATTATTTCCCCCACCGGTTCTATTTCTTCATCCGGTTCCGATTCTTCTTCCGGTTCCGATTCTTCTTCCGGTTCCGACTCTTCTTCCGGTTCCTCTTCGGGAACTTGTGAATCAGTCCACGAATCATTCCAATTTACATTTGACTCTTCATTATTATTAGGTGAGTCAATGGGACTTGTTCTAGAGGTAGACATCTATCACATAATATTAAACGCGTTAAGAGATTAATATATCACATAATATTCACATGTTAAAAATATATAGTTTCCAACAAAATTTGTTAAGCAATCATTTTTCAAGTAAACACGGTCGAAGTCCAGACTCACTATTGCATCCTAACAAACTCGATAAGACACACTAATGCAAAATTCTGGTTCTCTAAGACCAACGCTCGGATACCAACTGAAATGTCCCGTTCTTATTGATTAAAAACGTTCCATATTAATTGATTTCGTTGCGAGGTTTTGACCTCTATATGAGATGTTTTTCAAAGACTGCATTCATTTTAAAACAAACCATAACCTTTATTTCATCAATAAAGGTTTAAAAAGCTTTACGTAGATTATCAAATAATGATAATCTAAAATATCCTGTTTACACAAGACCATTACATAATGGTTTACAATACAAATATGTTACATCGAAATCAGTTTCTTGAATGCAGTTTTTACACAGTATCATACAAACATGGACTCCAAATCTTGTCCTTATTTTAGTATGCAACAGCGGAAGCTCTTAGTATTCACCTAAGAATAAACATGCTTTAAACGTCAACAAAAATGTTGGTGAGTTATAGGTTTAACCTATATATATCAAATTGTAACAATAGACCACAAGATTTCATATTTCAATATACATCCCATACATAGAGATAAAAATCATTCATATGGTGAACACCTGGTAATCGACATTAACAAGATGCATATATATAAGAATATCCCCATCATTCCTGGACACCCTTCGGATATGATATAAATTTCGAAGTACTAAAGCATCCGGTACTTTGGATGGGGTTTGTTAGGCCCAATAGATCTATCTTTAGGATTCGCGTCAATTAGGGTGTCTGTTCCCTAATTCTTAGATTACCAGACTTAATAAAAAGGGGCATATTCGATTTCGATAATTCAACCATAGAATGTAGTTTCACGTACTTGTGTCTATTTTGTAAATCATTTATAAAACCTGCATGTATTCTCATCCCAAAAATATTAGATTTTAAAAGTGGGACTATAACTCACTTTCACAGATTTTTACTTCGTCGAGAAGTAAGACTTGGCCACTGTTGATTCACGAACCTATAACAATATATACATATATATTAAAGTATGTTCAAAATATATTTACAACACTTTTAATATATTTTGATGTTTTAAGTTTATTAAGTCAGCTGTCCTCGTTAGTAACCTACAACTAGTTGTCCATAGTTAGATGTACAGAAATAAATCGATAAATATTATCTTGAATCAATCCACGACCCAGTGTATACGTATCTCAGTATTGATCACAACTCAAACTATATATATTTTGGAATCAACCTCAACCCTGTATAGCTAACTCCAACATTCACATATAGAGTGTCTATGGTTGTTCCGAAATATATATAGATGTGTCGACATGATAGGTCGAAACATTGTATACGTGTCTATGGTATCTCAAGATTACATAATATACAATACAAGTTGATTAAGTTATGGTTGGAATAGATTTGTTACCAATTTTCACGGAGCCAAAATGAGAAAAATTATCCAATCTTGTTTTACCCATAACTTCTTCATTTTAAATCCGTTTTGAGTGAATCAAATTGCTATGGTTTCATATTGAACTCTATTTTATGAATCTAAACAGAAAAAGTATAGGTTTATTGTCGGAAAAATAAGTTACAAGTCGTTTTTGTAAAGGTAGTCATTTCAGTCGAAAGAACGACGTCTAGATGACCATTTTAGAAAACATACTTCCACTTTGAGTTTAACCATAATTTTTGGATATAGTTTCATGTTCATAATAAAAATCATTTTCTCAGAATAACAACTTTTAAATCAAATTTTATCATAGTTTTTAATTAACTAACCCAAAACAGCCCGCGGTGTTACTACGACGGCGTAAATCCGGTTTTACGGTATTTTTCGTGTTTCCAGGTTTTAAATCATTAAGTTAGCATATCATATAGATATAGAACATGTGTTTAGTTAATTTTAAAAGTCAAGTTAGAAGGATTAACTTTTGTTTGCGAACAAGTTTAGAATTAACTAAACTATGTTCTAGTGATTACGAGTTTAAACCTTCGAATAAGATAGTTTTATATATATGAATCGAATGATGTTATGAACATCATTACTACCTCAAGTTTAGTAGGTAAACCTACTGGAAGTGACAAGAAATGATCTAGCTTCAAAGGATCTTGGATGGCTTGAAAGTTCTTGAAGTAGGATCATGACACAAAAACAAGTTCAAGTAAGATTTTTACTCGAATTAAGATAGTTTATAGTTATAGAAATTGAATCAAAGTTTGAATATGAATATTACCTTGAATAAGAAAGATAACCTACTGTATATAACAAAGGTTTCTTGATCTTAGATGATTACTTGGAATGGATTAGAAAGCTTGGAAGTAAATTAGTAAACTTGAAGGGATTTTTGAAGTGTTCTTGAAGTGTTCTTCCTATGATGATTATAGCTTGATTCTTGAAGTGATTTTTGATGAAGATGATGATTAAATACTGGAAAAATACGTTCATAATAGTGTGTGTGTGTTGAGAGAGAATTAGAAAGAGAATTGGAAGTGAAATGGAGTGAATGATGAGTGGTAATTGGTGAGTGGTGAGTGGGGTTAAAAGGAGTTCTAGTTAGTTGACTAGCTCATGGTAGAAGTTAAAATTGATTAGTCATACATGACATAATCAAGAGTGGAATCCCATGCTAGTTCCTATTGGTATATACCCATAGTAAGTACGTTTTGAAGCTGTGTATAATACGGGTAAGAATACGACTAGAATTCTTGATGAAAGAAAAGAATGGGAAAGTAACTGTAACCATTTTCGTTAAGTATGAGTGTTTTGATATATGTCTTGAAGTCTTCTAAAAGTATTTTAATACATCTAAATACACTACATGTATATACATTTTAACTGAGTCGTTAAGTCATCGTTAGTCGTTACATGTAAGTGTTGTTTTGAAACCTTTAAGTTAACGATCTCAATTAATGTTGTTAACCCATTGTTTATTATATCTAATGAGATGTTAAATTATTATATTATCATGATATTATGATATATTAATATATCTTAATATGATATATATATATATATACATTTAAATGTCGTTACAACGATAATCGTTACATATATGTCTCGTTTCGAAATCCTTAAGTTAGTAGTCTTGTTTATATGTATATAACTCATTGTTAATATACTTATGGAGATACTTACTTATCATAATCTCATGTTAACCATATGTATATCCATATATATATATTGTCATGTCGTTTTTACAAGTTTTAACGTTCGTGAATCGCCGGTCAACTTGGGTGGTCAATTGTCTATATGAAACATATTTCAATTAATCAAGTCTTAACAAGTTTGATTGATTAACATGTTGGAAACATTTAATCATATAAATTTCAATCTCAATTAATATATATAAACATGGAAAAGTTCGGGTCACTATAAAAAACACCGTAAAACGGGATATACGCCGTCGTAGTAACACCGCGGGCTGTTTTGGGTTAGTTAATTAAAAACTATGATAAACTTTGATTTAAAAGTTGTTTTTCTGGGAAAATGATTTTTCTTATGAACATGAAACTATATCCAAAAATCATGGTTAAACTCAAAGTGGAAGTATGTTTTCCAAAATGGTCATCTAGACGTCGTTCTTTCGACTGAAATGACTACCTTTACAAAAATGACTTGTAACCTGTATTTCCGACTATAAACTTATACTTTTTCTGTTAATATTCATAAACTTAAGTTCAATATGAAACCATAGCAACTTGAATCACTCAAAACGGATTTAAAACGAAGAAGTTATGGGTAAAACAAAATTGGATATTTTTGCTTGTTGTAACTACGTGAAAATTGGTAACAAATCTATATTAATCATATCCTAGCTAACTCATATTGTATTATACATGTATTCTAATATATTATGTAATATTGGGATACCATAGACACGTATGCAAATGTTTTGACATATCATATCGACCCATGTATATATATTATTTGGAACAACCATAGACACTCTATATGCAGTAATGTTGGAGTTAGTTATACAGGGTTGGGGTTGATTCCAAAAATATATATACTTTGAGTTGTGATCTAGCCTGAGACGTGTATGCACTGGGTCGTGGATTGATTCAAGATAATATATATCAATTTATTTCTGTACATCTAACTGTGGACAACTAGTTGTAGGTTACTAACGAGGACAGCTGACTTAATAAACATAAAACAGTAAAACGTATTAAAAATGTTGTAAATAAATTTTGAACATACTTTGATATATATGTACATATTTGTTATAGGTTCGTGAATCGACCAGTGGCCAAGTCTTACTTCCCGACGAAGTAAAAATCTGTGAAAGTGAGTTATAGTCCCACTTTTAAAATCTATTATTTTTGGGATGAGAATACATGCAGTTTTATAAATGTTTTACAAAATAGACACAAGTGATCAAAATTACATTCTATGTTGAATTATCGAACCGAATATGCCCCTTTTTAGCTTGGTAGCCTAAGAATTGGTGTTTATTATAATTGCCACCAATTGACGCGAATCCTAAAGATAGATCTATTTGGCCCAACAAGCCTCATTCGAGTTACGGATGCTTTAGTACTTCGATTTATCATGTCCGATGAGAGTCCCAGAATGATGGGGATATTCTATATGCATCCTGTTAAGGTCGGTTACCAGGTGTTCATCATATGAATGATTTTTATGCAGATTGCATGTTGTTTATGAGAAATGGAAATATGAAATCTTGTGGTCTATTATTACGATTTGATAAATATGTAGGTTAAACCTATAACTCACCAACATTTTTGTTGACGTTTAAAGTATGTTTATTCTCAGGTGATTATTAAGAGCTTCCACTGTTGCATGCTAATTTACGGACAAGAGTTGGAGTCAGCATGCTTGTATAATATTGTTTAAAAACTGCATTCGAAGACTTAAATTGATGTGTAATATTATTGTAAACCATTATGTAATAATCGTGTGAAAACGCTATATTTTAGATTATCATTATTTGATAATCGTCGTAATATTTTTAAACCTTTATCGATAAAATAAAGGTTATGGTTTGTTTTAAAATCGAATGCAGTCTTTGAAAAACGTCTCATATGGAGGTTAAAACCTCGCAACGAAATCAATTAATATGGAACGTTTATAAATCAATATGAACGGGACATTTCAGTTGGTATCTGAGCATTGGTCTTAGAGAACAAGAATTTTTGTATTAGTGTGTCTTACCGAGTTTGTTAGGATGCATTAGTGAGTCTGGACTTCGACCGTGTTTTTCTTCAAAAATGATTGCTTAACATTTTTTGTTGGAAACTATATATTATTAATATGTAAATATATTAATCTCTTAACATGTTTGATATTGTGTGATAGATGTCTACCTCTAGTACAAATTCCATCAACTCACCTAATAATAATGAAGAGTCGAATATACTTTGGGAAGATTTACAAATTCCCGAAGAGGAACTGGAAGAGGAGGAACCGAAAGAGGAGGAACCAGAAGAAGAGGAACCGGAAGAGGAGGAACCGGAAGAAGAAGAGGTTCCGGAGGAAGAAATATTGATACCTACAGTAAATCGATTAAATAAAAGAAAATCCTCAACCAACGGACCAAAGTTAAAAATGGTCAATGGTGTTTCCGCCGAGGAAGCAAAATATTGGAAAGATTACCAATTTTTCGATGAATCGGATCCCGATGAGGATTTCGATGATGTTATAGAAATTACCTCGACCCAATTTAATAAAGCAAAAGAAAATAATAAGGGAAAAGGTATAAAAATAGAGAAACCTGATTCCAACCCCGATGAACTTTATATGTATCGGCAACATCCGTATTTCCTAAAATGTAACAATAACCCGAGAACCTCTAAACCACCAGGTTTTTCTAAACCATTGTGGAAAACAATGGCTCGTATTAGAGGAACTCCATATATCCCTAGAAAATTAGGAAAACGAACCAAGTTCGAAGAAGAAGAAACCAGTGATTCAGATTTGAGGGTTGTAATTATGTTGTGTATTATATGTATTGTAGTGTGCTTGTACTTTTATGTTCTATGTAAAAATTGTTTGTATTATTTGTTAATTATCTTTTACGAATCTAATCCTTGTCTATTTTATAGTATAAAAACAAAATGGACGTTAAGGGTAGACAACTGAATATTTTAGAAGACCTACCAGAGGATATGATTGAGGAAATCTTTGTCTAGAGTCGATCAGAATTCATCTGCACATTTAGTTATGGCGAAATTAACTTGTCAAACATTTGAAATACTTTCCAGAAATGCCTTAGTTTATAAAAGGCTTTCCTTTGATAGGTGGGGTATATCGCATTGGGGAGACTGTAAGTTACGCCGTGTTTTCTTTAAAGCGTTAAATGCGGGGAACCCAAATGCAATTTTACGCTACGGGTTAAGAACCTATTTTGACTCAACGTATCCCAACATAGGATTTCATGAGTTAGAAAGAGCTTCTAACATGCAACATAAAGAAACATGTTATACTTACGGGTTAGTGATGTTCGCTTCTCACCAAAGTGAGAAAAAGAACACCGGATTACAACTATTAAATGAAACATTACCACAGGTAACGAATTCAGTAGTTGGGGTGAGAAACAAGGTTTTTAGATTATCACGGGGCTGTTGGACATTATGAAACCCTCGTCCTTTTGACGACATTACAACATGCTGCCTAGCCAATGGTCATAACGGTTACTTTCCACAAGACCAAGGATGGGAAGTCGTCTTAGTAAAACCAGAATGCATGACTTGTTTATGGACTTATGAATTACGTGTCTTTATTTCTTTTGCTGAACAACTTGCGTATTAACTAGAATTGCCTTTATAGCTGCCGAGTATCAAAGTTTTTATGTGCTATATTTCATGCTATATGTAAAATAGCGGTATTGTAAGTTTGCAAAATATTGTATATAAGTTTGAATGTGAAATATTATTGTAATCAGTTTTTCATATAGAATTGTAGTAGTTGAATTGTATATTAGCTACTAAGTATGAACTTAACGGGTAGGTACTACCTGAATTAAAACTATAAAACGCTAATATGAAGAAAAAGCTTTTATAAATAAGTTCATATTATGCTACGAAATACTATTGACTACTCTTAATATTCTATATGATTAACTTAATTCTTTTGGCTATTTTTGAAGGAAATGGCACCGACTACTCGTCAGAACTTGAACATGAACGAGGAAGACTTCCGTGTTTTCCATGCTGTGAACATAGTTGCGGTGCAAGCCGCAATGCAAAATAACAACAATAACTCTGGTTCTAGCAGTGGAACAAATTCCACAAGAACTTGTGTAGGATGCTCCTACAAAGAATTCACTGCATGCAAACCTTTGGAATTTGATGGAACTGAGGGTCCAATCGGATTAAAACGGTGGACCGAAAAGGTTGAATCGGTGTTTGCCATAAGTAAATGTACTGAAGAAGACAAAGTAAAGTACGCTACGCATACCTTCACAAGTACTGCGTTAACATGGTGGAACACCTATCTCGAGCAGGTGGGACAAGATGCTGCTTACGCACTACCATGGTCAACATTCAAGCACTTGATGAACGAGCAGTAACGTCCCAGAAACGAGGTCAATAAGCTTAAGGTAGAGCTTAGAGGATTACGAACGCAAGGTTTTGACATCACCACGTACGAACGACGATTCACAGAGTTGAGCCTATTGTGTCCAAGAGCGTTCGAAGATGAAGAGGAGAAGATTGACGCATTTGTAAAAGGATTACCAGAAAGGATTCAAGAAGATGTGAGTTCACACGAGCCCGCCTCCATACAAAAGGCAAGTTGAATGGCTCACAAACTCATAAATCAGATTGAGGGAAGGATTAAAGAACAGGCGGCCGAAGAGGCCAACACGAAACAAGTCAAGAGAAAGTGGGAGGAAAACAGTGACAAGAGTTACCCATACAATAACAACAACAACAATCACAACCACAATCGCAACAACTATCCAACAATCGCAACATCAATCGTAACAACAACAATCGCAATCCCAACAACAACTACAACAAGCGTCCCAACAACAATAACTTCACCAAACGTCCCAACAACAATAACAACCACATCAATCAATAGCAATCTCAATAACAACAATGACAACAACAATCAGAAAATTCCATACTAAATGTGTGAAGGATATCTTCCGGGTAAATTTTGTGAAGTAGTATGTACCAAATGTAATAGGAAGGGTCATGCTACGAAGTGTGAAGCATTCGGACCAGTGACTAAAAGAACAAATACTGCCCACATTATTTGTTTCAGATGCGAAAAGAAGGGCCACTACAAAACTACGTGCCCAAACCAGGGAAATAATAATGGGCAAAGCCATGGGAGAGTTTTTAACATTAATACGGAAGAAGCGCAGGAAGACCTGGAGCTTGTTACGGGTACGTTTCTTATTGATGAAAAACCTGCTTATGTTTGATTCGGGTGCGGATAGAAGCTATATGAGTAGAGATTTAATTATAGAAATCTTAATTTCCTTACTCGCCGAAGAATCAAATCTTATAGATTTCCTAGATTTTCTTTTAATTCCTTGAATTCCGGAATTCAACCCTGACTACGTCAAAAGCTAAGAAGAATCTCTATTCAAATCTTTTGCGATAGCTTCTCTCATACGCTCCGAGTAATTTAATTATTCTATTCAAATACTTAGCAATGATAAAACTCTATTTATCAACTCATATTCGTCATGAAAACATTTTTATGGTTAGCCATGGGGACCACGATCAAATTTCGGGATGAAATTTCTTTAACGGGTAGGTACGGTGACGACCCGAAAATTTCCGACCAAATTTAAACTTAATCTTTATATGATTCCGGCATGATAAGCAAAGACTGTAATGTTGAGTCTCAAAATTTTTGGATTTGTTTATATGGATTCAGTTAACCTTTGACTATTCTCAACGATTTACGAACCATTATTTGTTAATAAATATAGATATAATAAAAGTAAGTATACATATAATAAATGGAAATAAAAAGATTTAATTATTGGATTTAAGAATGTAAGTTAATATACAGGATAATAATATGATTATTAAGTTAAAACTATATATAAATATATGATCCTTATAAAGAAGTATTATGATACTGGTATATATACAATAGATGTAAATATTATGTATATTTTACAAATATTATTAGATATTATGTATTATTAATATATTGAATTACAAATTTAAAATATAGTTGTTATATTATTACTTTTATTAAATATTAATATTAACATTAATATTAGTATTGATAATATTACTATACATAATATATAAATATGAAATTTAATACATTTAAAATGTTATAATAATATTATTACTAATATCATTATTTCAAAAATCCTTATTATTTAAATTATCATTATTAATAATTATTATTAAACTTATTATATTTATCATTATTGTTATAATTAATATTATCAAATTATTGTTATTTCTTTATCATTCTTATTTTTGTTTATTAATTCGGTATTTATTATAATTATTATTATTATTATTATTATTATTATTATTATTATTATTATTATTATTATTATTATATGATAATAATATTAGTATATTTATTAATTATTATAAATTATATATAAAGTCATATAAATCGTACGAGTTTATTCTCAAATCTCTATCACTTGGTTCAATTTTTCTCCTAATTGATTTGAACTGTCGATTCCAATCCATAAAACAACAACGAGCAGTTATAGATCAACATCTTCTTTTTTTTATTTTATGTTATTTTTATTTCTGAGTGATTATCTTTGGTCTAATTTTGTTACCCATCACAATCGATTCTCAATACAAACAAACATAGATCACTTCATATTATTCCAGCACATATTCCATTACCATCTTTATACACCTACAATTGAGGCATTAAAAACAGAAATTCCAGCTTACAGTTCGAACACCTGCTATCACTTTCCAACATCATCAAACACCTCAAAAACCATCACACTAAATATGAAAACAAGTTGTGCAACCCTTCGTTTCCACGTCTATACAAACCAAACATTTGCATGCAAACATTCATCTCAAGTTCATATACAACTAAATAACTCTAAACCTCTCATCTATCTATTAGCAATATAATTTGCATGCTTTTTTAAAGATGAAAACCTTTCCAATTTTGGTTCACATTTCTGTTTTCGATGATCACCATCGACCTCCAAACACTCGACACCACTGCTACCCGATCACTTCGAATCAAACCCAAACATAAACACTATCATAATAACCACTTACCATCGAACCTTCATCACCTTCACAACCACTATTCGACCACCAAAATGAAACCCACTTGAAAATCATATTAAACCCATGACCACATACAAAACCATTTAGAGTTTACAATCATCACCATGTTACTCACTCATTTATTGTTTCTATTTCTTCCATCACGCAAACCACCTTCCTTCCCTAAGAGACACCACCATATCAACTCCTTGACGACTCAACCTTCACCGTTTCTGTTTCACTTACACGACACCCACCACCACTGCAGGCTGCTGTTGCTACAATTTTTCTGTTCAACCTACAATGAAAACCAAAATCCTATCATTAACCATGTAATCAATTTATGCTAATGTTCCTGTTTCAATTGTAAATCAGGAAATCAGTATCTACTACATATTTCTGCCATAATTACATAATACTACTTGAACTACTATTCCTATTGTTTCTAATCGAACCTGGTTCGAAAACATCACACACATAACGTGGTATCTGCAAACTGATACAAGCTACACCTGTTCTTTTTATTCCCACCCCAATATTCAGCTGCAACCCAGAAAAGAAGAAAGAAACAAATAGTTATATTATTCAAACCTGAGACCACACTCAACACAAATCACCACCATCAAGAATCAATCAAGGATTATGGTATGCTGCAAACCACTTGAACAAATTCAGTCAATTATGTTTATTTTATGACAATTTCTGTTTCGATAGAATAACCACAATTTTATTGTTACAGAATCTGTTTTCTATTTTGGCTTACTAATTTAACACCACTAACCCTCTTCATCCTTATCAATTCCCATATCAAACCCACCAAGAACACCATTTACTACTATTCATGTCTGATACATCTAAAAGGGTACAGGGTAAATACACATAGAGATAAAGAAATTTGGGGAATTAAATTACCTATTTCAACAAGTCAGGAACTGATTTCTTGATTGATTAATGATGGATGATGATCGATGATGATGACGAAGATTGTTGATGATGATGAATGAGGCTGAGGGCGAATCGATGGCCTGCTATTAATCTATGATTGCTACTTGATTGATCTATAGATGTTGAAGATGATTGATAATCGATTGAATGGTGACGATACATTTTTTTTTCTCTGCGTATGTTACCTGCTGAATCTCGATCTGGATTGGGAACTATCAAACGAGGGTTCCTTATATTTAGGTATAAATATAAATATTATTATTTAGTAATATATCTTTCTAATTTCTATTATTATTATTATTATTATTATTATTATTATTATTATTATTATTATTATTATTATTATTAGAATTAGTATTAGGTATTATTATCAATATTATTGATTTGTTTTATAAAAAAAATTAAATAAAATAACTTATTATTATTAATATTATTAATATTATCACTATCAAGATTTTTATATATTATTATCACTATTTTTACTATCATTACTATTATTTATTATTATTATTATTATTATTATTATTATTATTATTATTATTATTATTATTCGTATTACGATTATTATTATAAAAATATTACAACTTTCTAATATAAATATTATTTTACCAAATAAAGTAGTAGTTATATAAAAACATATCTTAATAAAAAAAATCCTATATATATAGATAAAGATATTAATCTTAATACATTATATAATATAAATAAACTCAGCTGATTAAATGTGGCATGTGTTAATATATATATACATACATGATATAGGTTCGTGAATCCGATGTCAACCCTACACTTGTTAAATTACGTCATATGTATTTTTACTACAAAATACAATAGGTGAGTTCATTTGCTCCCTTTTACTCTTTACATTTTTGGGACTGAGAATACATGCGCTGTTTTTACAATTGTTTTATTAAATGCTTTTGAAAGATATTTTGAACTGCGAATACGTGAAATGCTTTTATAAATGTTTGACGAGATAGACACAAGCAAAACATTCCTCGAATGAATTATTATGCAGACAGAAGTTCTGCGAATTATTATTGAATTATGTGGACATGATAATTACCACCGTTGAATTATGTGGACATGATAATTGCCACCTTTGAATTATGTGGACATGATAATTGCCACCATTGAATTATGTGGACATAATAATTGCCACCAATTGATGTGAATGTTATGTATCGAGAGAATGATTTTATACACAGGTTAGGTGTATGTTATTTTTTTGTGCACGAGATATGTGTACGGTTACTAAGATTTATGAAAGATGATTTCGTACACGAGAAAGGTGTACTGTATTTAAAAGATATCGCATGTACATTACAGGTGGGTATAGGATTCGGGCCCATTTGTACCATGCAGAATTTAAATCTTGTGGTCTATCAAAATTACACAATTTTTATTGTTTTATGATAAACTTATAAACTCACCAACCTTTTGGTTGACACTTTAAAGCATGTTTAATCTCAGGTATGAAAAAAATCTTCCGCTGTGCATTTTCTCATATTACATGGAGACGTTTATGGCATATAGAGGTCAGAACCTCGTAATGGGACCAACTATTGAAGACTTCATCCAGATGGATTAGGACGGGGTATTACAGTTAGTATCAAAGCGGTGGTCTTAGCGAACCAGGTCTGCATTAGTGTGTCTAACAGATAAGTCATTAGGATGCATTAGTGAGTCTGGACTTCGACCGTGTCTGCATGTCAAAAGTTTTGCTTATCATTTTGTGTCGAAAATTACCTACTTATCATCCTTAGAAAATTAATTGCTTATCATCCTTAAGGTCTAGACACGTCTTATTGCCTCTATTGCATAGACAGTGTATAGATAAATTCATATCTTAGCGTATCTGTTATTGTTACCTTTGTCTGACAGCTTCCGTACATTCCTCCGTAACTTATGGGATTTTAGTATTATATATGCATATGTAAATTATGTATTGCAGGGTACTAATCTACATCATATAATCTAATTCTTATCGAATATCCTTCGTCTGATCGTACGAGATGAATCCCTCAACCAGTTCGAGTCCCTCAGATTCCGATAGCTATTCCGATAGTTATTCCGACAGCTATTCCGACATGGATATTCACCTAAGCTCCGGAAGCAGCGTCACCAGAATGAATCAACCAATCAGCCATCCCTAATTCATCTGATGGGTTCGTAGTCGACTTAATCAATGGAGACGCGAAGGAGGCGATCCCTTCCACCAACCGAATTTACCTCTTGGCGAAGAACCTGAAGCACTTACCGGTGAACCAGTCCGAAACACCATTTTCACCCTCATTTCCCGAATATCTCACCACGATTATATTCTATCTAAAATTCCAAACCTTATTCATTCGCTCGTTCCGACCGACAATCTAACTGGAATAATAGAAGAAGTCAACGAACTTCGCGCTCGAGTAATCAATTTGGAGAATATGGTACAAAATGTACCAGCTTCAGCAACATCACCGGCACCAACAGTACCATCAGTAACAGCACCAGTACCATCAACAATCCACGCCTCAACATCGCAATCTATACCTCGAGCATAATCTTGCTCTACATCGGTTATCTTCGATCTACATGACGTTCTACATTATTTATCTTCGTTCGACATGATGATTATGTAATCTCTAATTTTTTAGAGATTATGTACTCTAATTCTAACCAAAAAGCAAATGAGATTAATATCATATTAATTCATTAAATCCATGATTAAATCTGAAGAAAATATATATGTAAGTATATTTTCATAAAAATTGTAATTAAAAATTCTTTTATACAAACTGTTAATGGTGAAAATATTTTAACGGGTAAGTAATACCCTCGAAATATTTAGATTTCACATTAATAAGTTACACTGTACATTCTTCGAATCTGATTCTATAGTCATTTACTATCCTACTTACAACCACAGAAGTACGAATCCGCTCATCACAGAATAATCATTTTCATTAAATTTCATATTTGGATTTTGATCTATCAGAATCCAACAAGTGGCATAATGAAGAAAACATTTGACAAAATAAAATTGGTTAGAAACAGAAAAATTAACTATGAGAAATTTTGTTAAGAATCCACGCTAACTGTTCCTAGCTAACTGTTAATTCCGTATTACCTTGTATTTATCGCAATTTATTTATCGCATTTTAATTATCGCAATTTTAATTTTCGCAATTTTATTTATCGTCATTTAATTTCTGTTATTTATTTTACGCACTTTAAATATCGGGACACGTATACAAGGTTTTGACATATCATATCGACGCATCTATATATATTATTTGGAATAACTATAGACACTCTATATGCAGTAATACTGGAGTAGCTATACAGGGTTGAGGTTGATTCTACAATAATATATATAGTTTGAGTTGTGATCGAGTCTGAGACATGTACACAGGTCACGATACGTATTAATTAATTCGAATATTATATATTAAATTATACATGAATTATTGGACTGTTAACTGTGGACTATCGACTGTGGACTAATAACATTGGACAATCAAAATGAATTAAAATATTGATTATAACATATGAAACTAAACATTTCTTCAAGTTTGCCACTTGATTTTATCTTAAACCTCATTTGTATCTTGACGATTATAATCTGCGTTCAAACCTTTCATGATTCTTGAAAACACCTCAATAGAGAGGATGAACCAACCACACTTCATCTACATAAAAAATATTGATGCGTATAGTTATGCACCTGAAAACTCTCGAAAACTGAGTAAACGTTTAACGCGTAGCTGTGTTAAATCCTTTAGCGTTATTATTACCGAAAATAACTTTGCAATCCCTTTCCAAATTAGCCAATTTTGTCACAGCTCCAGCAAGTCAACTTCGACTTTTCGTTCGAAACAACCTTATTTTAACCTTGATATATATGCATGCTCTTCTATTGTTACCGGGAAACTTTTTATATTCCACCATATTACCATCAGCGTTTAAGCATCTAAAAAGACAATTCTCTTGAAACCACCTCGGAATGATAACCGATGATTCAGATATCGTAGCATTAAATGCAGAGGAAACAGAAAAATTGTAGATGGTGTAAACGGTCAAAAGTTTGATGATAAAGAAGAGAGTGTTTTGAACGCTCGATAGAAAATTTGGTACTGAAAAACAGATTGAGCAAACCATGAAGGAGACCAATGCCAAATACCAGGACCATATCATATATTCAAAGAATCTAGGTAATTCTGGATTCGATGAAACCTTCAACGAATTTCTTGCTCCGTACTCATGTTAAAATCTTGCGTAAAATCTTTCTTCATCAACCATCGAACTTAGAAATCTCAAAATATTATCATAAATATCTTCGATATTTCTGAGGATATTTTCATAACTCTTCTTGTCCGAAATTAGTTATCTCTTCGTGCTATCCGTATTACATCATAAAGGAAACCATTTTAATTTCTAAATTTCTGTAAAATTCGAGTTTAAATTATAAATGACTTCTGGAGTAGTGTTGGAAATTGATGCATGAGTTAGTATAATATAATGACACTTGATCAACGTGATTATATTACAGTAAGTCATGCTGAGTTTCTTATGGGACGTGATGATTCACAGACCATAACATCATCACGTGCCATGTTACATAACTCTTTCATTCTGCCTAACTTCTGGACATATAAAAAAAGTATATTTTTGATAGTTCTATTCTCAGTAATACAGGTAATTTGAAAAATCAAATCATGCGATTTCGTTCTTTCTTGGTTAGAACATTAAGTTCATTCGAAAATCCATACTTAAGAACTCTGGACCATTACTCGCTTTACTAGAGGTCGAGAGGAAAATAAAAAGGCAAAGAGCTCCAAAATATAAGAGAAAATATAAAGCCCAATAACAACACGGATATTACAAACCGTGGATATTAATACAAATAGCAATATAAAAACACGGTATAATTAAGAATAGTATCACTTCAAGGTAATAGTAGAAGTAAACAGTTTTTTTCTGGTGGAAAATAGAAAAGGCGAATGACAGAAATGATAATAAGAAAAATATCAAGGATTAGAACGGGATTAAGCAATTTCACAATCTTTTGGATGTATGAACTAAGAAAAAAAGTATAGGAATGGTGAGAATAATGGAACGAAAGAATTTAATTTATAATGGAAATATCAGACAGAGTAATCGAGGCAGATCACCGTATTTAATTATAGAAATCTTAATTTCCTTACTCACCGAAGAATCAAATCTTATAGATTTCCTAGATTTTCTTTAAATTCCTTGAATTCCGGAATTCAACCCTGACTACGTCAAAAGCTAAGAAGAATCTCTATTCAAATCTTTTACGATAGCTTCTCTCATACGCTCCGAGTAATTTAATTATTCTATTCAAATACTTAGCAATGATAAAACTCTATTTATCAACTCATATTCGTCATGAAAACATTTTTATGGTTAGCCATGGTGACCAAGATCAAATTTCGGGACGAAATTTCTTTAACGGGTAGGTATTGTGACGACCCGGAAATTTCCGACCAAATTTAAACTTAATCTTTATATGATTCTGACATGATAAGCAAAGACTGTAATGTTGAGTCTCAAAATTTTTGGATTTGTTTATATGGATTCAGTTAACCTTTGACTATTCTCAGCGATTCACGAACCATTATTTGTAAATAAATATAGATATAATAAAAGTAAGTATACATATAATAAATGGAAATAAAAAGATTTAATTATTGGATTTAAGAATGTAAGTTAATATACAGGATAATAATATGATTATTAAGTTAAAACTATATATAAATATATGATCCTTATAAAGAAGTATTATGATACTGGTATATATACAATAGATGTAAATATTATGTGTATTTTACAAATATTATTAGATATTATGTATTATTAATATATTGAATTACAAATTTAAAATATAGTTGTTATATTATTACTTTTATTAAATATTAATATTAACATTAATATTAGTATTGATAATATTACTATACATAATATATAAATACGAAATTTAATACGTTTAAAATGTTATAATAATATTATTACTAATATTACTAATATCATTATTTCAAAAATCCTTATTATTTAAAGTATCATTATTAATAATTATTATTAAACTTATTATATTTATCATTATTGTTATAATTAATATTATCAAATTATTGTTATTTCTTTATCATTCTTATTTTTGTTTATTAATTCGGTATTTATTATTATTATTATTATTATTATTATTATTATTATTATTATTATTATTATTATTATTATTATTATTATTATTATTATTATTATATGATAATAATATTATTATATTTATTAATTATTATAAATTATATATAAAGTCATATAAATCGTACGAGTTTATTCTCAAATCTCTATCACTTGGTTCAATTTTTCTCCTAATTGATTTGAACTGTCGATTCCAATCCATAAAACAACAAGGAGCAGTTATAGATCAACATCTTTTTTTTTTATGTTATTTTTATTTCTGAGTGATTATCTTTGGTCTAATTTTGTTACCCATCACAATCGATTCTCAATACAAACAAGCATAGATCACTTCATATTATTCCAGCACATATTCCATTACCATCTTTATACACCTACAATTGAGGAATTAAAAACAGAAATTCCAGCTTACAGTTCGAACACCTGCTATCACTTTCCAACATCATCAAACACCTCAAAACCCATCACACTAAATATGAAAACTAGTTGTGTAACCCTTCGTTTCCACGTCTATACAAACCAAACATTTCCATGCAAACATTCATCTCACAAGTTCATATACAACTAAATAACTCTAAACCTCTCATCTATCTATTAGCAATATAATTTGCATGCTTTGGTAAAGATGAAAACCTTTCCAATTTTGGTTCACATTTCTGTTTTCGATGATCACCATCGACCTCCAAACACTCGACACCACTGCTACCCGATCATTTCAAATCAAACCCAAACACAAACACTATCATAATAACCACTTACCATCGAACCTCCATCACCTTCACAACCACTATTCGACCACCAAAATGAAACCCACTTGCAAATCATATTAAACCCATGACCACATACAAAACCATTTAGAGTTTACAATCATCACCATGTTACTCACTCATTTATTGTTTCTATTTCTTCCATCACGCAAACCACCTTCCTTCCCTAAGAGACACCACCATATCAACTCCATGACTACTCAACCTTCACCGTTTCTGTTTCACTTACACGACACCCACCACCACCGCAGGCTGCTGTTGCTACAGTTTTTCTGTTCAACCTGCAATGAAAACCAAAATCCTATCATTAACCATGTAATCAATTTATGCTAATGTTCTTGTTTCAATTATAAATCAGGAAATCAGTATCTACTACATATTTCTGCCCTAATTACATAATACTACTTGAACTACTATTCCTATTGTTTCTAATCGAACCTGGTTCGAAAACATCACACACATAACGTGGTATCTGCAAACTGATACAAGCTACACCTGTTCTTTTTATTCCCACCCCAATATTCAGCTGCAACCCAGAAAAGAAGAAAGAAACAAATAGTTATATTATTCAAACCTGAGACCACACTCAACACAAATAACCACCATCAAGAATCAATCAAGGATTATGGTATGCTGCAAACCACTTGAACAAATTCAGTCAATTATGTTTATTTTATGACAATTTCTGTTTTGATAGAATAACCACAATTTTATTGTTACAGAATGTGTTTTCTATTTTGGCTTACTAATTTAACACCACTAATCCTCTTCATCCTTATCAATTCCTATATCAAACCCACCAAGAACACCATTTACTACTATTCATGTCTGATGCATCTAAATAGGTACAGGGTAAATATACATAGAGATAAAGAAATTTGGGGCATTAAATTACCTATTTCAACAAGTCAGTAACCGATTTCTTGACTGATTAATGATGGATGATGATCGATGATGATGATGAAGATTGTTGATGATGATGAACGAGGCTGAGGGCGAATCGATGGCCTGCTATTAATCTATGATTGCTACTTGATTGATCTATAGATGTTGAAGATGATTGATAATCGATTGAATGGTGATGATACATTTTTTTCTCTGCGTATGTTACCTGCTGAATCTCGATCTGGATTGGGAACTATCAAACAAGGGTTCCTTTTATTTAGGTATAAATATAAATATTATTATTATTATTATTATTATTATTATTATTATTATTATTATTATTATTATTATTATTATTATTATTATTATTATTATTATTATTATTATTATTAGGTATTATTATCAATGTTATTGATTTGTTTTATAAAAAAAATTAAATAAAATAACTTATTATTATTAATATTATTAATATTATCACTATCAAGATTTTTATATATTATTATCACTATTTTTACTATCATTACTATTATTTATTATTATTATTATTATTATTATTATTATTATTATTATTATTATTATTATTATTATTAGTATTACTATTATTATTATAAAAATATTACAACTTTCTAATATAAATATTAATTTACCAAATAAAGTAGTAGTTATATAAAAACATATCTTAATAAAAAAATCCTATATATATAAATAAAGATATTAATCTTAATATATTATATAATATAAATAAACTCAGTTGATTAAATGTGACATGTGTTAATATATATATACATACATGATATAGGTTCGTGAATCCGATGTCAACCCTACACTTGTTAAATGACGTCATATTTATTTTTACTACAAAATACAATAGGTGAGTTCATTTGCTCCCTTTTACTCTTTACATTTTTGGGACTGAGAATACATGCACTGTTTTTACAATTGTTTTATTAAATGCTTTTGAAAGATATTTTGAACTGCGAATACATGAAATGCTTTTATAAATGTTTGACGAGATAGACACAAGCAAAACATTCCTCGGATGAATTATTATGCAGACAGAAGTTCTGCGGATTATTATTGAATTATGTGGACATGATAGTTACCACCGTTGAATTATGTAGACATGATAATTGCCACCTTTGAATTCTGTGGACATGATAATTGCCACCATTGAATTATGTGGACATGATAATTGCCACCAATTGATGTGAATGTTATGTATCGAGAGAATCATTTTATACACAGGTTAGGTGTATGTTATTTTTTTGTGCACGAGATATGTGTACGGTTACTAAGATTTATGAAAGATGATTTCGTACACGAGAAAGGTGTACTGTATTTAAAAGATATCGCATGTACATTACAGGTGGGTATAGGATTCGGGCCCATTTGTACCATGCAGCATTTAAATCTTGTGGTCTATTAAAATTACAGAATTTTTATTGTTTTATGATAAACTTATGAACTCACCAACCTTTTGGTTGACACTTTAAAGCATGTTTATTCTCAGGTATGAAAGAAATCTTCCGCTGTGCATTTACTCATATTACATGTAGTCGTTTATGGCATATAGAGGTCAGAACATCGCAATGGGACCAACTGTTGAAGACTTTGTCAAGATGGATTAGGACGGGGTATTACACATACCTTGACAAGTTTGTCATTGTTTTCATCGATGACATACTTATTTACTCAAAGAATGATCAAGAGCATGAAGAACATTTGAGAAAAGTGCTAGAGTTGTTGAGGAAAGAAAAACTGTACGCTAAGTTTTTAAAGTGTGCATTTTGGTTAGAAGAAGTTCAATTCCTCGGTCACATAGTGAACAAAGAAGGTATTCAAGTGGATCCGGCAAAGATTGAAACCGTTGAAAAGTGGGAAACCCCGAAAACTCCGAAGCATATACGCCAATTTTTAGGACTGGCTGGTTACTACAGAAGGTTCATCCAAGATTCTTCCAAAATAGCAAAACCCTTGACTCCATTAACGCATAAAGGGAAGAAATTTGAATGGAAGGATGAGCAGGAGAAAGCGTTTCAATTGTTGAAGAAAAATTTAACTACGGTACCTATATTGTCATTGCCTAAAGGGAATGATGATTTTGTGATATATTGTGATGCCTCAAAGCAAGGCCTCGGTTATGTATTAATGCAACGAACGAAGGTAATTGCTTATGCATCCAGACAATTGAAGATTCACAAGCAAAATTATACGACTCATGATTTGGAATTGGATGACGTTGTTTTTGCATTAAAGACTTGGAGGCACTACTTATATGGGGTCAAAAGTATTATATATACCGACCACAAAAGTCTCCAACACATATTTAATCAGAAACAACTGAACATGAGGCAGCGTAGGTGGATTGAATTGTTGAATGATTATGACTTTAAGATTCGTTACCACCCTGGGAAGGCGAATGTGGTAGCCGACGCTTTGAGTAGAAAGGACAGAGAACCTATACAGGTAAAAGCTATGAATATAATTATTCGTACTAACCTTACTACTCAAATAAAGGAGGCGCAGCAGGGAGTTGTAAAAGAAGGAAAGTTGAAGAATGAAATAACCAAAGGATCGGAGAAACATCTTAATATTCGGGAAGACGGAACCCGATATAGGGCTAAAAGAATTTGGGTACCAAAGTTTGGAGATGTGAGAGAAAAGGTACTTAAGGAAGCACATAAAACCAAATATTCAATACATCCCGGAGCGGAGAAGATGTACAAAGATCTCAAGAAACACTTTTGGTGGCCGGGTATGAAAGCCGATATTGCTAAATACGTAGGAGAATGTTTGACGTGTTCTAAGGTCAAAGCTGAACATCAGAAACCATCAGGTCTACTTCAACAACCTGAAATCCTGGAATGGAAATGGGAAAACATTACCATGGATTTCATTACTAAATTGCCAATGACTGCAAGTGGTTATGATACAATTTGGGTAATAGTCGATCATCTTACCAAGTCAACACACTTTCTGCCAATGAGAGAAGATGATAAAATGGAGAAGTTGGCATGATTATACTTGAAGGAAGTTGTCTCCAGACATGGAATACTAGTCTCTATTATCTTAGATAGGGATGGCAGATTTGTTTCAAGATTTTGGCAGACATTGCAACAAGCATTGGGGACTCGTCTAGACATGAGTACTGCTTACGATTTTTTGGAGTGAAGTGGGCGATAGACAGATTACAGATCCGGATATAATTCAAGAAACTACTGAGAAGATCATCCAAATTCAGCAACGATTGAAAATTGCCCAAAGTCGACAAAAGAGCTATGCGGACATTAAAAGAAAAGATATAGAATTTGAGATTGGAGAGATGGTCATGCTTAAGGTTTCACCTTGGAAAGGTGTTGTTCGATTTGGTAAATGGGGGAAACTAAATCCAAGGTACATTAGACCATTCAAGATTATAGATCGTGTCGGACCAGTAGCTTACCGACTTGACTTACCGCAACAACTCGCCGGGGTACATAATACTTTTCATGTCTAAAATTTGAAGAAATGTTTTGCTAAAGAAGATCTCACCATTCCATTAGAATGAGATTACAATTAACAAAAAACTACAATTCATTGAAGAACCCGTCGAAATAATGGATTGTGAGGTTAAAAGACTTAAGCAAAACAAGATACCAATTGTTAAGGTTCGATGGAATGCTCGTAGAGGACCTGAATTCACCTGGGAGCGTGAAGATTAGATGAAGCTGAAATACCCTCACCTATTTCCAAAAGATGCGTCAACACCTTCAACAGCTTAAAATTTCGGGACGAAATTTATTTAACGGGTTGGTACTGTAGTGACCCGAACTTTTCCATGATTATATATTAATTGAAAACTATATTTGCATGATTAAATGTTTCCAACATGTTAAGCAATCAAACTTGTTAAGACTTGATTATTTGAAATGAGTTTCATGTACACAATTGACCACCCAAGTTGACCGGCGATTCACGAACGTTAAAACTTGTAAAAATGACATGATGATATATATATGGATATACATATAGTTAACATGAGATTATGATAAGTAAGTATCTCCATAAGTATATTAACAATGAGTTATATACATAAAAATGAGACTACTAAGTTAAGAAACTTGAAACGATATATATAACGATTATCGTTATTACAACGTCTTACTAAATACATATGTATCATATTAAGATATTGTTACACTATATTTAACATGATAAAATGATAATTATATATATCATTAAGTATGTTAACAATGAACTACATATGTAAAACAAGACTACTAACTTAAGAATTTTGAAACGAGGCATATATGTAACGATTATCGTTGTAACGACATTTTAATGTATATATATCATATTAAGATATATTCATACATCATAATATCTTGATAATGTAATAATTTAACATCTCATTAGATATAATAAACAATGGGTTAACAATATTAAATGAGATCGTTAACTTAAAGGTTTCAAAACAACACTTACATGTAACGACTAACGATGACTTAACGACTAAGTTAAAATGTATATACATGTAGTGTATTTAGATGTATTAGTACACTTTGAAAGACTTCAAGACACATATCAAAGTACTTCTACTTAACAAAAATATTTACAATTGCATTCTCATTCATTTTCATCAACAATTCTACTCGTATGCAACCGTATTCGTACTCGTACAATACCCAGCTCCTAGACGTATATACTATTGGTATATACACATAATAATTCAGCTCTTAGCAGCCCTAGATAGTCAACAAACATGTGGAACCAACAATTAGACAACTAGCATGACTTATGAGCAAGGAAACAAAAACAAGAACTCCTTTTAACCTCACTCACCTTCACATTTAATGTTGGGTTTGTTCTTGGATAGAACTATAAACGAAGACAGTCGTAGTCATAGTTTTAAAATGGTTCGAGCTTGATGATGAACTCGGGTATTGTGGGCTGAATGATGATCATGAATCTGAATATGTAGTGTGAAGTTGTGATTTGGAAATACTAAATAATTTTTCAAGTGAGTTTTGTTTCCCTTCCTTTCTGTTTTTAACTTTCGAATAGAAGTAGTGATTTTATAGCTGCAAGTGAATGATTATAATAGAACTCCAATGTACGATCGATTTGGTTTGTAGTGCAGCTATGGCCGACAAGATATTCGAGCAGGAAGAAGAAGATAAGGAAAATAGAAATAGATAGGGACTTGAAACAGATTCGTACGCTTTAACTGTTATTGAAAGCTAACAAATTTTGTATCTGTCAGTTTGATTTTTTTTCTCCTCCTTCATTCGAATTGTAGTAAGGGAATTTTATAGAGTGTAAGTATACGATGGATGCAGTAACAAGATTGTCTGTAGTGGTGATATGGGATCGACAGGAAGAATCGAGCAGAAGAAGAAATCAAAAGTAAAATATCAAAATGAATAAAGCTAATCACGATGTCTAACTGAATTGTATTTGTAGTTGTTTTGTAGTGAAATGGAGTCGACATATGGAATCAATTTGAATCAGAAGAAGAAAATAAATAAATAAATAAATAAATAAAACAGATACAGATTGCTTATTCAATCATGTATATTTGCTATTATATATTTAATGTTAATACATTAATAATAATAATAATGCAGTTTTTAATATTAGAATTAGTAAAAATAATAATAATAATAATAATAATAATAATAATAATAATAATAATAATAGAAATAGAAATAATAAAAATAAAGTAATACTAATATCTAGGATCATAATTTTATTACTAATTATAATAATAATGTTATTAGTAATGATAACAATAATATTAGTAACAATAATAATAATATAACAAATCAAATGTATATAATAATTTTAATAATTTTAATAATACTGGTTATTAATATTAATAATAATAATGATAGTAATATAACAACTATAATTAAACTTGTAATTACATTTAATATATTAATATTACAATTTATTAATTATGTAATATTTAATAATTATATCATATTTTATATGATAACATCTATTGAATATTGAATATTTATATATTTTATAAATATTACAATATAATAATTATTAATAGAAATCATTTATATATATATATATATATATATATATATATATATATATATATATATATATATATATATATATATATATGTATATACATATTTATTTACACATAATTGTTCGTGAATCGTCGGAAACAGTCAAAGGTCAAATGAATATAAGAAATAGTTCAAAATTTTTGTGACTGAACCTAACAGACTTTTCTTATCGTGTCAAAAATATTAAATCGTATCGAGAGTTTGGTTTAAAATTAGTCGAAATTTTTCGTGTCATTACAGTACCTACCCGTTAAAGAAATTTCGTCCCGAAATTTGAGTGTTGACAGTTGGAATTGAAATCGAGAATGTTTTAGTACCATATTTGAAACTCAGATTCTTAATAGATAAAATTCTAATTGTCTAAGAATGTTTCATCGAAGAACAAAATGATAAGCTTAGAGATTTTCTTCGAGACTAACACGCAGATAAATATATGAATGCCCTACTCGGGTCGAGTTCGGGTTTTTAATGAATTCCAATCAAGTAACATGGTTCATGATGAATATGAGTCAAGTAACATGGTTCATGATGAATATGAGTCTAGTAACATGGTTCATGGTGAATACAAGTCAAGTAACACGGTTCGTGGTGATGGTAATGTTGATCAAGCATTATCATCATCACAATCCACTAGAACTTCCGCATGACTTACTGTAATATAATCACATCGATCAAGTGTCATTATATTACATTAACTCATTCTTTCATTCAAATATTACTCTAAAATATCAAAGGATTTAAAACTTCAGGGTTTCACTTAGATTTAGAAATCAAAACAGTTTTCGATATGATATACTAAGGATTGAATGAAGGCGAAGATAATTTACGAATGTGAATGATATAAGGATTCCTTCAGGATGTTGAGGATATTTATAATGAAAGAAAATAAAACGATATCAAGGAATATTGAAGATATTTATAATGAGGAAAGAAGTTTTCGATCTTTTTCCGAGCTTTTCCAATGGACCATTCTTTTATTACACTTCTGTCTCCTAAGACTTTTCAGTCGTTTATACTGCTTCATCAGTATTCTCATATCTGAATCATTGGTTACTAATCCGAGGTGTTTTCAAGAATTTTGAAGGGTTTGAACGGAAATGGTAATCGTCAAGATACAAATGATGTTTAAGATGAAATCAAGTGGCAAACTTGAGAAAATATTTAACTGTAGTAGATGTAACTTATTAACGATAATTTAAATCAAAATGTGTTATAATTAATATTTCCTACTCTTTTAATACTTTTTAATTATCCAAGGTTAGTATAGGTATAAAGTTTTACGTAGTTAATTAATTGGTTTCTAATTCAATTTTATTTTGCCCATTATTTTCTTCATTATGCCACTTGTCAAATCTTGACTTGGATTCTGATCGGTCAAAATCCGAATATGAAATTGAATTTGATTGAAAATAGTTGTTCTTTAGTGAACGGATAGGTATATATATGTGGTTTTGAGCAGTATTGTTAATGACTGCCGAATCTGAATTGAAGAGTGTACAGTGTAACTTATTAATGTGAAATCTAAATATTCCTCTGGTATTACCTACCCGTTAAAATAGTTTCACCATTAACAGTTTGTACAAAATAATTATTAATTACAATCTTTATGAAAATATATATACATATATATTTTCTTCCGATGTAATCATGGATTTAATGAGTCAATATGATATTAATCCCATTTGATTTACCGTTAGAACATGAATATATAATCTCTAAAACATTAGAGATTACATAATCACCATGAAGAACGAAGAAAATGATGTAGAACGATATGTAGAACGAAGATAATCGATGTAGAACAAAATGTAGAACGGAGATTATGCTCGTGGTATAGATTGTGATGTTAAGGCTTGTGTTGTTGGTGGTACAGTTGTTGATGCTGGTGGTATTGTTGGTGTCGATGACGCTGCTGGTGTTTGTAATCTTGGCACCATATTCTCCAAGGCTACAACTCGAGCGCGAGGCTCGTTGACTTCTGCCATCACTCCGGGATGATTGATGGTTGAAACAAGCGGATGAATAAGGTTTAGAATATGAAATATTATATAATCGTGGTGAGATACCCCGGAAATAAGGGTGTAGATGGTGTTTTGAACTGGTTCGCCGGTAAGTGCTTCAGGTTCTTCGCCAAGAGGGAAATTTGGTTGGTGGAAGGGATCGCCTTCTTCTCGTCTCCATTGATTAAGTCGACTACGAACCCATCTCCAATTCATCCAGAATTGATGATGGCTGATTGGTTGATCTATTCCAGTTATACTGCTTTCGGAGCTCGAGTGGAAGTCCATATCGGAATAGCAGTCGGAATCCGAGGAACTTGAACTGGTTGCAGAATTCATCTTGCACGGTTAGATAAAGGATTTTCGATATGAAATGATTTTCAGATATCGGATGATATTCTAATTACATAGAATACCTAATACCTATATATAATACAGAAGATCCCGTAGATTACGGAGGGAATTTTTAAGGAAACGTGTTAGACAAGGTCTAATGTGATGGGATATGGATTTGTCTATACACCATCTATGCAATAATTGAAATAAGACGTGTCGAGACTGAAAATGATAGGTAGATATTTTTCGACAAAGAATGGTAAGCAAAACTTTTGACATGCAGACAAGGTCCAAGTCCAGACTCATTAATGCATCCTAACAACTACTAGGTCGAAGTCCAGACACACTAATGCATCCTAACAACTACCAGTTAGACACACTAATGCAAGACCTGGTGACCACCGCTCTGATACCACCTGTAGTGACCCGTCCTAATCTACCTGGACGAAGTCTTCAACAGTTGGTCCCATTGCGAGGTACTAACCTCTATATGCCATGAACGACTCCATGTAATATCTTTAAAATGAGCAAATGCACAGCGGAAGATTTCTTTCAGACCTGAGAATAAACATGTTTCAAAAGTGTCAACCAAAAGGTTGGTGAGTTCATAGGTTTATCGTAAACAATAAAATTCAGTGAATTTGATAGACCACAAGGTTAAATACAGTACACCTATCTCGTGTACGAAATTATTTTTCATAAATCTTAATAACTGTACACATATCTCGTGTACAAAATAACATACACATAACCTGTGTATAAAATCATTCTCTCTATATATAACCTTTTCTTGGTAACCAACCTTAACATTTAATGTGCATAAATAATATCCCTAATACAGAACCTCTCGTCTGTATAAATATATAAACCTCGAAGTACTAAACACCATGCCCACTAGCTCTACTGTATAGTGAACATTCTTAGTGGGGTGTTAAACCCGGTAGCTACCTTTAGGATTCGCGTCAATTAGTGGCAATTATAACGCCCAACTAATTCTTAGGTTACCAAGGTATAATAATCAGGGGAAATATTCACGTCAATCAGTGGCAATTATAACGTCCAACTAATTCATTAGAGGAATGTTTTACTTGTGTCTATCTTGTCAAACATTTATAAAAGCATTTCATGTATTCTCAGTCCCAAAAATATATATTGCAAAAGCATTTAATAAAAAGGGATCAAATGAACTCACGCATATAAATATTGTAAAACAGTTAATAAAACTACGCATGAATTCACAGTCCAAAAATGTAATGAGTAAAAGAGAGCAAATGAAACTCACGATACGATATTTTGTAGTAAAAATATGCATACGACGGCACTGAACAATGCAAGGTTGACCTTGGATTCACGAACCTCAATGTAACAAGCCTTAAAAAAATTAACGCCTCTGCCAGAGCTTGAACCCGCGAGCTCTAGTTTAGCACACAACACCCTGAACCATTGAGCCATTGCTTACTTTCTGATTTATTTAGGATTTTAAATCCTTTTAAGATGTTTTTAGTTTCCAACTTCTTCTTCTTCTAAAACCCATTTAGTATCTTCATCATCATCATCATCTAATTATAATATCACATAGGTTTCAAAACACGTATAGACATCAAACCAGATAGCAGCTCAATGGGCTTGCAATTCGTGGCCCAACATGTTAACAGTTTAGCAAGCCCCCAAATATGTGGCTTTACGGTTTTTGTAGCCCAGCAAGGAAGTCCAAAACAACTTAGTTCATCCTACTCATTTACAAAAAGCCCAACAAGTAAATCGATCCAAAAGTAATTCGGTGGGGTTAGGGTGATTGAAGCGGGGTTTTCTTTGATATTAACGTGATTGGAAATAGAACGCAAGTTGCTGCAGTAAAATAGCGGTACACAATTCGATAACAGCCATTATCCCAGCATCTTTTTATTATATTTTATTTTTTTTAAGGGGCTAGTAGAACTTTGGGTGGGTTATCTGATTAGTATGCCGGCCACAACAAAAAAATACCCCATATCAGTATGAATATATAATCTTGTTTGCAGACTGCCAATTCAGTTTATAGCGGCTTTGTGTGTTAGGGTGTCGAAAAATAACATTAATAAGGTTTGGGTTGCAAGAGATGATCATAGGTTTCAATCGAAGCAGGAGAAAAAATAATAATATGAACAAGCTGCAGTTCTATCATCGTCTTTATCTATCAATCATCATCTCTTATACGGCTCATCAACATTATTATCTTCATCATCCATTCAAATCAAACCGAAACATAACAGTTACCAGGTTTCAATAGCAGTAAATGATGGTGGTTTGTGGGGTTTTAATGGTGGTTATGTGATGGTGTCTTGGGTTGATTGTTCACGAAGTAAAAAAAATTAAGAGAGAGAGAAGAGAGAGAGTAAGGTGGTCGGAGGTGGTAGTCGGTTAAGGTTGTGATGAGTGGTGTTGTCGTGATCATGGTGGTGAAGGGTGGTGATAGGTAGACGTGGGAGTGGTAACGGGTGGTGGTTCTCGGTGCAGTTCAACAGAGGGGAAGATAGTAATAATGCCGAAGGTGGTGATGGATGATCGTAGTTGATCGAACGGATGTTTTTCTTTGGTCATCCAGTTGTTGAGTTTGTTCTTGGATAGAACTATAAACAAAGACAGTCGTAGTCATAGTTTTAAAATGGTTCGAGCTTGAT